>NC_058043.1:7468127-7768896 GCF_020085105.1 Siniperca chuatsi | reverse complement strand
CCGCCATTCAGGGACATTTCGGAGCACGGCACCCATTTCAAACTAAACAAGACCATGGTTCGGTGCATTTGAAATGCTGATTCAACTGTAGGTCTCCCCTGAGCACAGGGCAGACCTGCCTCCGCCTGCAATGACAAGGAAGCCTCGGTGACCGTACACCATCCGTGAAATTAAATCAACAACTCGCTTATTGTAATTACATTTGGTTAAATGGGAAGGCAAAGTGTGGGTGTAATACAATTAACATGTAATTGTCATCCTGACCAGGTTGGTGCTGATCTATTTCCCCAAGGGATTCAATGAAATCCATCACCCCGCCCTCATCTCTACCATTTGTTTTTAAATGAATGATTGGATGAGTACGAGTATGTCACAGTGCTGCTGTGTGTGTGGTCATGAGCTAACTTGGAATTATATAGTTCTTTCTGACTTTTTTAAAGTTTTTATATACTTGAACTATTTTACCCCAAAATAAATAAAACTCAATATAACTCAATAGTGATTTTAAAAACTCTTGATGTTAAATATTGTAGAACTAGATACTGACAGACAGAGCAAAGCTTACTACATTTAAGCTCAATGCAATCCATTCATTTAAAATCTGTAATTTAAAAGCACTGACATGTAGCTTGACATTAAAAAGTGGAAAGTTAAGGCATAGAAGCGTGGGGGCTGTTAGACACTCACATCTGTCAACCTGCATTCAGTTCCCAACCTTTCTGCAGCAGATAGAGTTTTTATACACAGAAAACAACTTTTCATAGCATGAATGCAACATGCAATTCTCTTGAAGTGTCCTAACCCTGACTTTAACCTTAACTAAAGCTGTTTTACAACAGAAATTATATAAGCAATACAGCTCGTCATACATATCAAATAAACTAAATATCATATAAAACCTTGTATGAATTTACACAACACGGGCATATGGTTCTAAGTTTAAAATCCTGATTATTAACTATGAATTAAATTTGTAGTTTACATTTTAGTGCTTAGTGTAGAGAAAAAAATGTATACTATATTGAATATTAATATACTACCATCAGCTGTTATTCATTTGAGTTCATAGTTTACGTTTTGCATTTACATTCACCGTCATCCCCACATCACCCCAATGCATGCTGGGACAATTTTAAAATTGCAGTGAAATATGGTATGAGAGTTAATACTATTGCTTCTTGGTATAGTGTGAAAGATAGTGATATAGTGTGAAACAACAAAACCAGCATCTGTATAGCAAAACAGCTGTCAAGGAGTTTAAAGTGTCATTCTGTTCTTTGTAAATATATGATCTTACTTTTTAACTCAAGTTTAAATACATGTCATTTTAACGAAAGATGAGTGGATCAATATCTGAGTAAAACATGTCTTCTGGTTGAAAGATGGTCTTTATTCTCTCTGCAGCCACACTGCCCAAATCTGTGTCTTGAGCTTGACATATAGAAATTGTCTCATTGTTTGATGTCTTGACTGGGGTTTCTCTGTAAGGTATCCCCTTCCCCTTTACTCCACTTGCCTTTAAACTCCTCTGCTGTATTTCTCTCTAGTTCTTATTTTATTTCATGTCCTTCCTCTGCTATTTTATTACTTTTCCTTGCACCTCGAAGCTTGTTCTCCTTACACTTGGCTGCTTGTCATGTTGGTGATGGAGGAATCGAACCTTATTTTACTGTTGTTCTCATGGTAACTTGCTCCGGATAGCAGTGTTGGCTAAAGGCCGAAAACCTTACAACCTTAGATGTGTCAATTTCCCCTGATCAGTCGACTGAACTGAACATTTTCTAAGTCAAAGAAAGGCAAAGATTTCACATTTATCTTATCACACAGGAGTACCATGTCTGTGACAAGCGCTTGAGGCTACAAGGTAGTAGAATAGCATGGCAAAGACAGATTGGTACTGAAAGTACCATTACAGAGTCAATAAAATTATGAGAGTGAAAACAATGTGCAATATTTACATATTGATAGCGTTGTCTTCAGGGTGTTCAGGGTATGTTTTACACAGGTGTAAGATCCTAAAAAAGCGAGAAAATTCAATAAATGTTTATTTGGTGTTTTCTTTCCTAGTGAAGGCCAAATAAAGTCTGTTTATTTAATTATTTTAAGCAAACAGAGTTAGAATGACATGCTTTCGATCCTCATCTGTTCTTTTTATCCTCCTTAAGTCATACTTGATGTTGATAGTCTCTATAAACATTATTGCAGCATGGGCCTTCTCGCCCATATGACAGCTATGGATAACTTGCATGATTTGGCTTTGAATATCACCCATGTCCACACAGCAGCCATTGGGGAGGAGAGCTGCATGCTATGACTATGCCACTGTCCTCATCAGTACGCCTGCTGTGTTGCTGATAAAGGTGTGAGCAACAAGGAAAGGCTGGGGATGCTGCGCTTCACTGCAGCCACAGCATCCTCTGTGCTCAGCCTGATGTTTTTGATGCCGCTCTGACACAAACCATATACAGCAAGCTCTACTGGAGAGTCTACAGATGTACTGTATGCTTCATGCACCTCTATACCCTCAGTGTGAAAGGTAGCAGTACATGGGAAGAATCCAGCGTTGTGTGTTCTTTTTGTATTGTAATGTGCAAAAATACGTCAGGCTTCCTCTTGACATTCATCGAACCCAAGTGTTATTGACCCTTGCAGGGCTATCCTTGGGTAGACAAATATATCTCTGGCCACACATCTAAGCAAGACATTCAATTGCCCTTTAATCTACTTCCAATAACTTTCTCTGAAACCTTGAATGTTTCTGTGCTGACGCTCACAGCAAAGGCCTCTGGGATGTAAGAAGCCACAACAATACGATTGGAGCTACACACAAGTGCAGTGTTGAGAGACATACTGCATGCACAACAAACCCAGAACAAAGTGTGTGTGTCAAAGAAAAGCGCTCAAGGCGACGTAGGGAGTAGGAAAGGGTGGGAAAAAGAGGACGAGGGGGGTGAGTGGTTTGAATATGCGTGCCATCATGGCCAAATAAGAAGATTAATGTTCCGTCTCTGCTTTTGCCACTGGAAGACAGCATGCATTGATGAACCCCAGAGAGGAAGACCTCCTATACTACAGCGTGGTTGGACTGCATAGTAGGCTTAGGCCTGGGCAGAGCAAGGCAAGGGTTGGAGGAAAGAGGTTAGGAAGATAAAGAAGAACTGTGCTGCTCCCTGCTGGGCAGGGTCTGGCCATTCTTTTCCTTCATGAACGTTGACCACTGCTGAGTCTCCGCAATAAATGACTTATCCCAAATTTGAAAGAGGGAGACTTCTAATGCTTTTTCAAGACCTAGTACTAAGTCCTCATATGGCAACATAATCTTTTCTGAATGATGAGTAATGTTTGTTTTCACAATAGATAGATGGTATTTTAGAACAGAGTTTACTAATTTAACAAGATTTTGCCTCTTTCCTCAGCACATAAACTTCAGATGACCCAGTTGAGTCGTGTTTTTTCTCTGATTACATAAGTCGTAACACCAGTTGTGCACTTAGCCAATAGAGAGTGAAGCAACCACTGATGATGTGTGTGAGCCTCTGACTTAAAACATTGTTATTACATTTCATCGCATTACATCATCCTGTTTAAATTGAAATGACAGTAATCCTTTCTGTGTGTGTGTGTGTGTGTGTGTGTGTGTGTGTGTGTGTGTGTGTGTGTGTGTGTGTGTTGTGTGTGTGTTTGTGTGAGAGATAGTGCGTGTGTGTATGGGAAAAGAAGCACATACATATGTTCGCGTGATTATTCACGTGTGTATGTATGTGCGTCTGTGTGCAATTAGGACTCAGCCATAGTAGCATAGTGGTAATGCACATGTCTACAAAACATAATGTTGATGGTTCAAACCCAGCCTCAAGCATAATTTCTTCAGCTTCAGAATCATATATATTATCATATATTTTTCCATCATGCTCCATAAGGACATAATTCCTTCAAAATAAGTTGGCTAACTTGTTTTTATTTTATTTAAGTCACCCTCAGCTCAAAATAAAACCTCTGCATGTCCTACTATTGGCAAGTGGAAGTTCTATGTGCATACAAGGCAGCTTGGCGGTTCCTCTAAAATGTTTATTGCACATAATGTGTGATCTCAGTTTAAATTGTAAAAATCGGTATGAAGCTTTAGATACGTAGGATCAATGTAAAATGATCTCTATCACTCATGATGTGATTGGTTGTACTGATGGAACATAATTCCTGTAATATTGGAGATTATATGTTAATATTTCTGAGTTAGCAGGATCGTGGTGCAGCTGTAGAATGTGGTTTGAAAGTGAGATTTTTAAAAAGGCTTGCATATAGTCTGAATGTGTTTTAACAGCATTCCAGTGACTGTGTTTAAATTTACTACTCTTTTGTTTTAAAGATAAATGTGTACAGTCCGCATATACATGCATTAAAATCTCTATGTCTACTAGATGTTCAAATGGAGGCTCTGCCTTTTCTTTACCTGTTGCCATGGTGAATCGTAGTATCGGAGCTCCACTGAGGATGGCTTTTTTCATTAACTCAGAGTGAACATACTCCGAGTTGATTGAACTGACTCTGATCAGCTGTTCTGGAACCAAAAACTCTTGAGTTTTCCAATGCGTGTGTGTGTGTGTGTTCGTGTGTGTGCACTTACGCAGTGCAATCTTGGCCAAGTGCAGACGGTTGACCCAGGAGATCTTACTAAGGGGGTTGGGAGTGTTGAGGACCACCATGAAACTGACAGGACGTCCTGACCTGTGTGGAGAACACACAAACACACACACACAGGCTCAGATGCATGCATACATCAGATGTACTGATATAGAATTTTTAATGTTTGTCAAAAAGTTTTCACACTCAACACAGAATATAAACATTATTGTTGGTTTAGTCTCAGTTTTCAGTCTCATTTCCTCATTTGATCAAGTCAGACAGTCTAGTTGTGATCCTGGTATTTACTAGGATTTAACACCAAAACAGAGCCTCTGAAATGACAGTATTGTGTAATGACAGTAAAGCCGAACGAACCAAAATACATTCCCTTAACCGGAAAAAAAATAACTGCATGAACCCAGCATTTTTAGCACGTGTGGTTGTGTGATTGTGTCTGCGTTTGCGCAGGTGTCTTTTTTCAACCCTGTCTCCTAGAAATTATGTTTATATATTACTAAAGTATTTTCCCAATTACGTTGTCCTAACAAACATAATCGATACCTGAATTTTACACATCAAAGTCTATTTAGAAGTCCTAGGGAGTACTGCATATGTGGAAAAAAGCTGACTAGAGTGCTGAAGACTACAAGTTTGAAAATGAAAAAAAGAGAGTTCGAATCCTAAGGTAGGCAGTAAAAAAATGACAAATGGACATTGACAGTAGCCATGGAGGATCAAACAACTTTTCCATCACCTCTGACTTTATCCTGAACATCAGCTTCAATTTACTAGGGGGTTTGAAATCACAGAAGAACAGAAAAGTGTAGGCAAAAGTGCATTTTTGTAGATGTGCTATATATAAAAAAAAGACAGCAGAACAATACAGTCAGAGAAACAGGGCTACAACAAGGAAAAATATATTTTTCATTTCATGGGACTTTAAGTTTAATACATGAAGATTTTCTCTGTCAGAACAGCTGCTTGCAGTTTTACAGCAGTTCAGTCCTGTAAGCTGAGGCTTTCTGATTTTAGCCTGCATTCAGTCAACATTCAGGGCAGGTTGCGATGACCACACAGCCTGGTCACAATAAATCACTTCTAGGTGAATTCTGACGCTTAAAGTGCTACTAATGTGTAGGCTCTGGTGAGATCAGGCACGACCAGTACAGGCTCTGATCAGTAAAGGCTTTTTGGTGCCAATTCAAGCTCAGACACAATAGTAGACCATATCTTAGATGTGTGTATCTTTGCTGTGTGTGTGTGTGTGTGTGTGTGTGTGTGTGTGAGTGAGTGAGAGAGAGAAAGAGAGAGAGAGAAACTGATGATGTGAGTGTACAGGTCAGGTTATATAATGACAGAAATACATTCTGTGTTGACACCACATCAGGATTTACAAGCTGATGTCCTTCTCAACAGTGTCTTATAATGGCTCAGGTCAAGGTTGAGTGTCTTGTTGAACTTTGCAGGGTCATGCAACTATTAAAAGGATTGAGCCGTCATTTAAAAAAAAACTTAATGTTACAAACATTAACATTAAGCGCTTTTCAAAAATGTATTTTTTGAATATAAAAAAACCCTTTCGGCTGATGAGATATGTTGCTTGCTTATGTAAAAAGATAGCTGTACTAGTGACAAATGTAAGTTGTGTATTAACCAAACCATACAAAAAAATATGTCCATCTTAACTGGACATTCTGTTTTGTGTTGTTTTGTGTAGTGTGTTTTCGTGGCCTTTCTTGAAAAAGAGATTTCAATCTCAACAAGCCATTTATCTGGTTTAATAAAAGGAGAAAAAGACATAAATACCAAACATACAAATGGTGTATTATGCTGCAAGAGTGGTATGAAAAGTCTCCATGAACCTTTTTCACCTTAAACTGGGTCGCTGTTAGAATCCATTGTAAAAGCCACAAATTCAAGCCGACTATACCTGCCATGCAAAGGCGCAAGCTACAAACTTTTCAGAGGCATCTTTCAAGCCTGCAGGGGGTGAGCGTTTGGTATTCAAAACATAGCTTTTTAGTGGAACATTCCTTTAACCTCCAAATACACAATATCCCAGTAAACCAAAAAGAGTGATTAGTGTTCATAAATGAATGAAGGCTTTCAAAAGTTTAATAAATTAAAAAGTTCTCAAGAGACAGGTGTTCTGTCTCATGCACTACACTGACTAATCTATGCATATATTTCCATTATGAACGCATAATTTAAAGTTTAACTGAGTTGAAAAATGTCCTATCTTCCTCTTGAATGTAAATCATATGAATATAGTTTGCTTAAGGCCTTGTAACATGTTAGATCACACATCTTTATACTGGAATTTGCCTCTGTCCCTGTTTGGTAACTTTGACAAGTGGTTAATATGTTGTCATTTTCTTACAAGTACATATTTCTTTGTGGTTCCCATGTAGAATTAGAGAGAGCAGAGATTATTTTCCAAAGTCATATGCAAAAAATAAAACAAAGCACTAACTTTAATTTGCTTCTGCAAAAAGCAAAAAAAATTAAGCAAAAATAACTGAAAATCCTTATACCTTTATACCTATCAATGTGTTTTTCTGTGAATAGTGCCTTACAGCAAGCTGTAACCTGTTATGGGCCTAGTTTTCACATTTAGGAAGTGAACTACTGAAAGACATTGGTGCCAGTAGAGACTGTATTAAAATAAAATGAATTCTAATCTACTTCTACTGAACTGTTGAATCATAAAAATGTGTATGTGTCCTAAATTGCCC
Organism: Siniperca chuatsi; assembly: GCF_020085105.1. Lineage (NCBI taxonomy): Eukaryota > Metazoa > Chordata > Actinopteri > Centrarchiformes > Sinipercidae > Siniperca > Siniperca chuatsi. The sequence continues at coordinate 7,761,538 of NC_058043.1, read as the reverse complement.
TTAATTTTTCTTAAGGAATTATTTCAAATTTAATTGAATGGCTTCAATTTGAGGTGAGGTGATACACACATGTGGAGACAATGGACTTCAGTTTCACTGACTGTTCACTAGAGGACTGCAGACTCCTTTTGAGTTGCCAACAGTTAACAGTCTCACTTAGCATACCACAAGCCATCAGGTGTTGTGTCTCCTTCATTACTTCAGGTCTGTCTCTTCATGAGTTGAGAGAGCTACAAATTGTATCTAGCTAGTACTGGCCTACAAAGTACAAGACAACTTGAGGATACTTATGTCAGTAAAACAGTGTTTTTATAGCCTGATCCTTCATGGCTGCCCAAACTTAACAACTCAGGTGTCTGAGACAGATTTTGTTCATGTCTTGCTCCATAGTGCCAAGTGCCACAGTGTGCTGGAACCCTGCAACGTAGAATGTTGTGAGCTAATATTTGTGGTAGTATGTTATGAGCTAAACAAGTATTTCTCTATACAAAGATAGCCCAAAGATGATTATTTTTTTCATTCATCTCATTATAGGCCAATGTGTCAGAATTAGATTCTAAGCAGCTGTTTTTGTCACAAATGGGTATAATTCCATAAGACCAAGAGCTCACTTTATAACACCAGTGACAAACCAGCTCTCACCACTTCTTTCTTCTTATATCCAAAATCAAGGTCACTCCACCTGAATACCACAAGGGATTCCAAAAATGGAAATGAAAGAGATAACAAAGGGTAGTTCTTATGAAAGTGATATAAAGGAATGTCACCAGCTAATAAAAAACACACTTAAAGTCAATACTAAAGTGAATGGGCCCCAAAATGCAAGGTCTCTCCCAGAGCAAAGTGTGGGCTCAACTGAGAGCCATGATGTAAAACAAACAAATGACTGCTAATAAATACAGTATGGATTTTATACATACTGTGCTCCTGCAGAGGTTGTGTTACGTGCTAGATAGAGAAACATACACACTCATCTTCTAGTTGTAAATTCTCACCAAAACATTTAGTTTCCTTAAGCAGCTATTTAGTCAAATTTTGGTCTGCTTGTTGGACCACTAGCCATGCCTGTGTGTAAACATTTGACTCTCTCTCCTGTCAACTAAAATAAAATAACTTGCTGAGCAGTCTAAAGTCAGACTGACATCATCTGCTCTGAGTTAGCAATGACTCAGCCAGTGTCTATCCATTGAGAGGGGCACTCTGTTGCCTGGATTGATCAGGCTTTATTGGAACTACAAGTAAGCTGTCTGGCCAAGGATGGGATGTCTTTTTAAAGCACTAAGCAGCTTTCCAAAATAATGGGCCTGTCTCAGTCACCTGTACTTTCTTTCTTTCAACTATTCTGAGGCGATGAAAGAAAGAAAAGTGGAATACAAGAGAGCACGAGAAAAGAAGGGGGTGTTGGGGTCTCAGGCACACATAAGGAAGACAATTTCACATTCAGACATCATTAGAAGGTAACAGAGTGGAGAACAGTGCGCAGCCTGAAATTCGGCTTCTGTCATACCTGCCGCTGCCCGCTGCAAATTTATTTTATTTCATAGAGGAAGGAAGAAAACGGCAGCGAGAGAGAGACACACACACACACATACAGAGAGAAAGAGAGATTGCAGACAGGAACAGAATAAAGTAAGTAAGATCTCAAACTTTCTTGACATGTTGAAAAAGTGGAGCTTTCAAAAAGAGGTGTAATTCATACCATTCGCTGCTTAAATATAGCAGAGGCAATTTGCCGAAGACAGAAGGGGAGACAGGGTGTGACGAGAATACAACTACTCACTTGGTTGGATTCCTTAGGCAACACTTCATGCCCACACGGCCTCAAACATGCTAAACTGAGCGCAGTCTCCGATTCCTTCCTCCTGCCCGCTGATTGACAGCCGCAGTGCAGGTGTGGTGCACTGCCAGAATGGAGAACTAGACTAGACTGCTGGCAGAGGGGAGATGAGGAGAGCTGAGAGGTAAGGAGAGTCAAAAATGGAGGGAGGGGAGAGAGGGCAGAGTGGGGCGAGGGAGCGAAGCGAGGAGCTGGCCCGGCTGATTTATGGGAGCAGGTCAGTGCTGAAGCACACGTGTGACACTAATGCACAAGGACGGGACAGATGTAGGAGTGAGTGCTGAGTGGCAGCCTGTCATGCACCCATCCTTCAGTTCACCTCAACCCTCCAGAGAAACAAACAGTCAGAGAGAAAGTCTGCTCTGCAAATAGTGAGATGAGTTAAAGGAGATGATTGAGTGTCCCTACAAGAGTTTGTTGATCTAGTTGTGGACGGACTTGACAGTCAGTCACAGAAAAATATTACAAGAGATGGACTTAAAGTAGGTTCAGACTGAATGTCATTTATAGAGGTGACAGGATTGTATACAAAATCGTAGAGTGGACACAAACAGACACAGGATTCTATGTAAGTGGTGCACAATTAGACTGAAATTAACAGAAAGATCTGGGGTTCATGGTAAGATTTGAGATCAGTCAATCAGTCACGTCTGAGCATTTACTTAAACACATACACACACTCACTACTATAGCTGATCTGTACAGTCAGTACAATGGCTGTTTGTGACATTTGCATAAATAAAGAGAGGTAAAAACTGCATGTTTAGACTCCCATAACAGGGTATAGTCAAGGTTATTGATTCAAATTCCAGCACTAAATGTATCCAGTGTCCCCCCCACCCACCCCCGCCCCCGACAGCTAACTATGTGCTGCCATTGAGAGAGTCACTAACAGCACGTTAACACACTATTCCTGTGTATGACGCAAGATGATGAACATGTATGTATCTCATACTGTTTAACACAAGTAAATACCTGGTTGTCACCATTTATACAAGACCCAGGTCTGTACCTTTTGTAACATACATGTCGCTGCTAAACCATAGAATTATACCAGACCTTGTATAATCTATGTGCTAAACATGGTTATTAACTTTAAATTCATTTCAAGTGTTTGCTGCAGTGTTTGTACAGAAGATGGTTCCAGAGGGTGGTGACCTGGCACCGGTCATTTGCTTCTTCAGCTTTATTTCATTTGGACAGCTTTGTAAAAAAAAGCTAATTCAAAATCAAATGACTACATTAAGATAGCATGACAATTCAGGTATCAGTCTTGTAAGCAATTTGTCAAAGGGGTCAAACCAACCACATAAAACCTCATAAAGTATAAAGGGTCTAAACTGAGTGTCTGTACCATATAACAAAAGCTGTCTATGTTAAAATTAATCTAGAGCAAACAATATGTAAAGATTAGATGAATGTCTCCTCAGTAAATGAGCTAAGTTGCACATTTCCCCAATTTGTTTTGACTACTCAAGCAGCAGCACAAACTTTTCCACTACAGTTGACCAAAGAAAACATTCCATAGGTGCCCTGCACCTGATAACTGACTAAAAGTAGAGGACTGTGGTTATTCTTGGTTGCTTCCAGGAGTGAATGTGTCTACATGTGTGAATGTGAAGACAAGAAGAAAAAAACTGCAGCAAGCTGTGCCTGGATAAATAAGGCTGAAAACAGTGGAGTGGAGGTTGGGGTGGGGGCAGAGGTGGAGTGCTATTCACATACCATTATACACTAAAGCACAATGTGACAGATGTTAAAGGAACACTCCAACCATCTTGAAAAGTACACTTTGATATCTTACTGAGAGTTAGATGAGAAGACATAGTCCATGAAGTGTCAGATGTAAGATTTGGCCAGAATTTTAGCTTAAAACAAAAAAAATAACCAACCTTATCAACAGAATGTGAAAAAGCAACAGTGCTGACGTCATGTCAAAGATTCTATGTATTGTGTTGCAGAGATATCTACTGAAATTAGCATGCTAACCTGCTAGCCCGTCTTGTGTTGTAAAACCACTTGTGCCTCTACAGGCGATATTCCGATAATTTAGCTCAGGTAGTTCCAGCTGAGATGTGTGCAAGCGGCGAGTTTGCTATGTTACACAGCTCTCTTAGCTTTTTTAGTCTAATAAATGAATAAAATAAACTCACAAAATGTCAAGAAAGGCAATATTCTTCCACTTTTCCTTATCAAACAAAAAAATACAACCGTACACCTCCTGAATTCACGTTTCTCTTTCACCAAACTAAGACGAGCTTAATTGCCTTAACTCGTAAAACACACTTCATTCAAACTGGACAGAAACAAAATAAAACTCACCAAAACCGTCTTGGTTAGTCTTTTAACTGTTCCAACAATCACAAACTCTAGTGGTTTGGTCAAAATAAATCCTTAATTCACCGCATTAGATGAGAAAAGAAACACCCGTTACTCCACTATATCTTTACATAGCAAACAGTTGTTTGCTGCTACATTAATGTTCAGAATCTCATATACAGAACCTTTAAACGGTCGCTTCACAAAAAAAAGCAAAATAATTTTGAGTGTTCAGAGTAAAAGGGACAATGATTCTGAAAAGAGTGATTTGTCAGTGCTGTGACAACCCCAAATTAAATTCCATTCACCCCCATTTTATTGGGGTGGAAGCAAAAATCTGAGAGGTGGATTTCGCAAAGTCTGGACAACTAAAACTATCTGCAAGGCTTGATGCCACTAGAGAGAAGCAATAAATTAACATTTTCTGTAATTTGGGTGAACCAACCCTTTTAGTGGGATCCTGCCATGCTCCTATCCACAGCACACCTCTCTTCATACACACATACACATGGAACAATCAGAGAAACCCCTCTGCTGTCCAGACACTGAGCTAAGGTCATAAGGACTCTCCAGAGCCTCTTTGGGTGCATGTCTGTTTGGACAAGACTCTCAGCCAGAATGAACTAGAGATGGAGCCCGAAAGAATGCCATTCGCCTTGCAGGTAAGCCTGCACAGCCTCCATAAAAGGGCCTATGAAAAAAAGAAGCATCAGGCTTACAATAATGTTCCTTCATGTATGCTAGTTGGAATGGAGGATGAAGCAACAAACACATTTGGTTAAAGGATGAAATTTGAACTCTGTATCTATCACTTGCCAGTATGGCCCATGCATCTATGCCTGTGGTTGCTCCAGCAGACGCAGTAAAAGAGGATGTTAATGAACTGCTGTCACACGTAGGCTGGTGCCTTTGAGGTAGCAGTCAGGATTCTCTCCACGTACTCAGTCTGTTTGCAGTGTGGAGGCTGTGATGTGCTGCCTGACTGCAGAGAGCCGCTTGCGGCCAGACAGGAGGGGACCAACTCAGTACAGGGGGTCCCTGCTGCGGTCCCACTCTCTCACCAGTAGAGCAAAGGCTTTGTGGGTATGTGTGTGTGTATGTGTGTGCTTCTTTGTCTGAGATGTATTCTTGCTTATGTGCAGGTGCATTTGTCAGCAGGAAGCGCGTGTGAATACATGTAACATGCTCATACAGACTCTGGAAGCACTGCTGTGCCCTAGATTGTTACTCATTTCAGTAACAAAACGGAAGAAGGGTAACAAGGGAAAACCAACGTTTGTGTGTGTGCGATTGTGTGGGTGTGTTTGTGAGAGAGACAGAGCCAGTCTGCCCGCTGCTCTCCCCTGCAATCTGCCACTGCTGCACCCTGGGTAGTGTCAGAATGGTTTGGGCACCCGCTGCGCCACCTGTCACCCCCAGCCCCGAGGCTCACTGTCCAGCCACGCGACACAGAGGCCCAGCCTCAATTAGATTGCTATCACACAACCAGGATTGGCTCTTTTACCCTAAAGAAGATTTCTCTCTTTCAGCTGACATTGTTGTCTTTTACCTCTCCACAAAAACTCTTTGGCCATCTCCAAGTATGATTTCAGCGCAGGTCTTGCTCTATATTATTTAAGTTTTAAATACAAATCTACAGCTTGGACACATGTAGGGGTGGGAAATCTCCTTGTCAGTGCAGCTGCTAATGACGTTATCACAAGAACTCAGCAAAAGGGTACCCCCTTGAAGGGGAATTCGGGGACTCTCTTGTAAGCATGACATCTGGCTCCACCAAACATCTGAGTAAGCAGAGACATCATTAGAAGGTAACAGAGTGGAGAACAGTGCACAGCCTGAAATTTCGGCTTCTGTCATACCTGCCGCTGCCCACTGCAAATTTATTTTATTTCATAGAGGAAGGAAGAAAACGGCAGCGAGAGAGAGACACACACAGACACATACACACACATACAGAGAGAAAGAGAGATTGCAGACAGGAACAGAATAAAGTAAGTAAGATCTCAAACTTCCTTGACATGTTGAAAAAGTGGAGCTTTCAAAAAGAGGTGTAATTCATACCATTCGCTGCTTAAATATAGCAGAGGCAATTTGCCGAAGACAGAAGGGGAGACAGGGTGTGACGAGAATACAACTACTCACTTGGTTGGATTCCTTAGGCAACACTTCATGCCCACACGGCCTCAAACATGCTAAACTGAGCGCAGTCTCCGATTCCTTCCTCCTGCCCGCTGATTGACAGCCGCAGTGCAGGTGTGGTGCACTGCCAGAATGGAGAACTAGACTAGACTGCTGGCAGAGGGGAGATGAGGAGAGCTGAGAGGTAAGGAGAGTCAAAAATGGAGGGGAGGGGAGAGAGGGCAGAGTGGGGCGAGGGAGCGAAGCGAGGAGCTGGCCCGGCTGATTTATGGGAGCAGGTCAGTGCCGAAGCACACGTGTGACACTAATGCACAAGGACGGGACAGATGTAGGAGTGAGTGCTGAGTGGCAGCCTGTCATGCACCCATCCTTCAGTTCACCTCAACCCTCCAGAGAAACAAACAGTCAGAGAGAAAGTCTGCTCTGCAAATAGTGAGATGAGTTAAAGGAGATGATTGAGTGTCCCTACAAGAGTAGTGATCTAGTTGTGGACGGACTTGACAGTCAGTCACAGAAAAATATTACAAGAGATAGACTTAAAGTAGGTTCAGACTGAATGTCATTTATAGAGGTGACAGGATTGTATACAAAATCGTAGAGTGGACACAAACAGACACAGGATTCTATGTAAGTGGTACACAATTAGCCTGAAATTAACACAAAGATCTGGAGTTCATGGTAAGATTTGAGATCAGTCAATCAGTGACGTCTGAGCATTTACTTAAACACATACACACACTCACTACTATAGCTGATCTGTACAGTCAGTACAATGGCTGTTTGTGACATTTGCATAAATAAAGAGAGGTAAAAACTGCATTTTTAGACTCCCATGACAAGGTATAGTCAAGGTTATTGATTCAAATTCCAGCACTAAATGTATCCAGTGTCCCCCCACCCACCCTGCCCCGACAGCTAACTATGTGCTGCCATTGAGAGAGTCACTAACAGCACGTTAACACACTATTCCTGTGTATGACCCAAGATGATGAACATGTATTCGGTCTGGTTTGACCTCTCATACTGTTTATCACAAGTAAATACCTGGTTGTCACCATTTATACAAGACCCAGGTCTGTACCTTTTGTAACATACATGTCGCTGCTAAACCATAGAATTATACCAGCTAATTCAAAATCAAATGACTACATTAAGATAGCATGACAATTCAGGTATCTTCTTCTTCTTCTTCTATCTGTCTTGTTAGCAATTTGTCAAAGGGGTCAAACCAACCACATAAAACCTCATAAAGTATAAAGGGTCTAAACTGAGTGTCTGTACCATATAACAAAAGCTGTCTATGTTAAAATTAATCTAGAGCAAACAATATGTAAAGATTAGATAAATGTATCCTCAGTAAATGAGCTAAGTAGCACATTTCCCCAATTTGTTTTGACTGCTCAAGCAGCAGCACAAACTTTTCCACTACAGTTGACCAAAGAAAACATTCCATAGGTGCCCTGCACCTGATAACTGACTAAAAGTAGAGGACTGTGGTTATTCTTGGTTGCTTCCAGGAGTGAATGTGTCTACATGTGTGAATGTGAAGACAAGAAGAAAAAAACTGCAGCAAGCTGTGCCTGGATAAATAAGGCTGAAAACGGTGGAGTGGAGGTTGGGGTGGGGGCAGAGGTGGAGTGCTATTCACATACCATTATACACTAAAGCACAATGTGACAGATGTTATAGGAACACTCCAACCATCTTGAAAAGTACACTTTGATATCTTACTGAGAGTTAGATGAGAAGACATAGTCCATGAAGTATCAGATGTAAGATTTGGCCAGAATTTTAGCTTAAAACAAAAAAAAAAAAAAAAAACCTTATCAACAGAATGTGAAAAAGCAACAGTGCTGACGTCATGTCAAAGATTCTATGTATTGTGTTGCAGAGATATCTACTGAAATTAGCATGCTAACCTGCTAGCCCGTCTTGTGTTGTAATACCACTTGTGCCTCTACAGGCGATATTCCGATAATTTAGCTCAGGTAGTTCCAGCTGAGATGTGTGCAAGCGGCGAGTTTGCTATGTTACACAGCTCTCTTAGCTTTTTTAGTCTAATAAATGAATAAAATAAACTCACAAAATGTCAAGAAAGGCAATATTCTTCCACTTATTTTCCTTATCAAACAAAAAAATACAACCGTACACCTCCTGAATTCACGTTTCTCTTTCACCAAACTAAGACGATCTGAGAGGTGGATTTCTCAAAGTCTGGACAACTAAAACTATCTGCAAGGCTTGATGCCACAAGAGAGAAGCAATAAATTAACATTTTCTGTAATTTGGGTGAACCAACCCTTTTAGTGGGATCCTGCCATGCTCCTATCCACAGCACACCTCTCTTCATACACATGGAACAATCAGAGAAACCCCTCTGCTGTCCAGACACTGAGCTAAGGTCATAAGGACTCTCCAGAGCCTCTTTGGGTGCATGTCTGTTTGGACAAGACTCTCAGCCAGAATGAACTAGAGATGGAGCCCAAAAGAATGCCATTCGCCTTGCAGGTAAGCCTGCACAGCCTCCATAAAAGGGCCTATGAAAAAAAGAAGCATCAGGCTTACAATGATGTTCCTTCGTGTATGCTAGTTGGAATGGAGGATGAAGCAACAAACACATTTGGTTAAAGTATGAAATTTGAACTCTGTATCTATCACTTGCCAGTATGGCCCATGCATCTATGCCTGTGGTTGCTCCAGCAGACGCAGTAAAAGAGGATGTTAATGAACTGCTGTCACACGTAGGCTGGTGCCTTTGAGGTAGCAGTCAGGATTCTCTCCACGTACTCAGTCTGTTTGCAGTGTGGAGGCTGTGATGTGCTGCCTGACTGCAGAGAGTCGCTTATGCGGCCAGACAGGAGGGGACCAACTCAGTACAGGGGGTCCCTGCTGCGGTCCCACTCTCTCACCAGTAGAGCAAAGGCTTTGTGGGTATGTGTGTGTGTATGTGTGTGCTTCTTTGTCTGAGATGTATTCTTGCTTATGTGCAGGTGCATTTGTCAGCAGGAAGCGCGTGTGAATACATGTAACATGCTCATACAGACTCTGGAAGCACTGCTGTGCCCTAGATTGTTACTCATTTCAGTAACAAAACGAAGAAGGGTAACAAGGGAAAACCAACGTTTGTGTGTGTGCAATTGTGTGGGTGTGTTTGTGAGAGAGACAGAGCCAGTCTGCCCGCTGCTCTCCCCTGCAATCTGCCACTGCTGCACCCTGGGTAGTGTCAGAATGGTTTGGGCACCCGCTGCGCCACCTGTCACCCCCAGCCCCGAGGCTCACTGTCCAGCCACCCGACACCGAGGCCCAGCCTCAATTAGATTGCTATCACACAACCAGGATTGGCTCTTTTACCCTAAAGAAGATTTCTCTCTTTCAGCTGACATTGTTGTCTTTTACCTCTCCACAAAAACTCTTTGGCCATCTCCAAGTATGATTTCAGCGCAGGTCTTGCTCCATATTATTTAAGTTTTAAATACAAATCTACAGCTTGGACACATGTAGGGGTGGGAAATCTCCTTGTCAGTGCAGCTGCTAATGACGTTATCACAAGAACTCAGCAAAAAGGGTACCCCCTTGAAGGGGAATTCGGGGACTCTCTTGTAAGCATGACATCTGGCTCCACCAAACATCTGAGTAAGCAGATTGGCCCTGCAGGCCTGGTGTGACAGCCGATGAGGAAGCTGGGAGACGTAGGAGAACTGATCTGCACAGCTCCGCTGCTCAAGCTGTCACTTTAGCTTGGCTTGGCACAGTTAGATTCTCCCTAGCTATGAAGCATTAGGCCCACTCTTCTGACTACCGCTGCCCTGCCGGCACAGAGCCAAGTCTTTCATGGGGGAGGTCGATCGTCACTCTCACTCTTTCTTTCTTTCTCTCCTTCTCCTGCTTATTCTCTCTCAGCAGGGCTCTGGCTTCTTTATCGCAATCTTTCTCTTTTTGTCCTCCCCTGCCTCTTTCTTATCCTATCCCCACCAGAAGCCATGAAATGGGATCCATTATAATCTGCCATTATTTGCTATTCCCAGTTCTTGTGCAATACTCTAAGATACTCATATGCTCTCGCCTTGCCATCTTTGTTCTTCTCTAAGTAGTCCTTCAGTCATTCAGTAGTCACTCTACCCTCCAGGATCCACTTTGACATGTTAAGGCAACCACTTTAACATCCTTATTATGACAAGGTGATAGACAACCTGCTAGAGATTGCATATATGCTCAGCTGAACAAAACTGATGAAGTAAAACATTACTAGTGGTAATTTTTGCATTGCGAGTAATCTACTTGGGAGCCATACATGAAAACTAAACTGTATAGGTTATTAATTTACTTATCACAGTGTACTTTTGTGTATTACCTCGTAAAAATATATATATATAAACTAACTTTTACATTGGGGTACCATACAATCAGGAAATAAATTATAGCACTGTAGTGTACTACATTTACTAAATGCTGAATATTTGGCTTTTCAGCACAGATACTGTAAACATAAAATAATATGGATCTTAGTTGAGCAAATGAGAAAAATAATGTATAAAATATAATTATTCCATCCAAGTACAGAAGGAAATGAATTATTTGAATAGGGTAATTACCCACTCACGACAGAATAAACTGTTCTGGCCTCAAATTTGCAAAAGGTCAGCGTGCCCTGTTGGCCAAGTGATCTAAGTGCATATATGTAACAACAATCATTTTGTCATCTAAAAGAGGCAAGCGATATATATATAAAAAACTTTGTCCTTCACCCCCCGCGGGTGGTCTCGTCCTTCGAGCTCGGGTCCTCTACCAGAGGCCTGGGAGCTTGAGGGTTCTGCGCAGTATCTTTGCTGTTCCCAGTACTGCGCTCTTCTGGACCGAGATGTCTGGTGTTCTTCCAGGGATCTGCTGTAGCCACTCCTCCAGTTTGGGGGTCACTGCCCCGAGTGCTCCGATGACCACGGGCACCACTGTTGCCTTCACCTTCCAGGCCTTCTCCAGCTCTTCTCTTAGCCCTTGGTACTTCTCTAGTTTCTCATGTTCCTTTTTCCTGATGTTGCCATCGCTTGGTATCGCCACATCAACCACAACGGCTTTCCTCTGTTGTTTGTCAACCACCACGATGTCAGGCTGGTTCGCCATTACCATTCTGTCAGTCTGGATCTGGAAGTCCCACAGGATCTTGGCTCGGTCATTCTCTACCACCTTTGGAGGTGTTTCCCACTTTGACTTCGGGGTTTCCAGTCCATACTCGGTGCAGATGTTCCTGTACACTATGCCAGCTACTTGGTTATGGCGCTCCATGTATGCTTTTTTTCCTGCCAGCATCTTACACCCTGCAGTTATGTGCTGGATTGTCTCAGGGGCCTCTTTGCACAGCCTACACCTTGGGTCTTGTCTGGTGCGGTAGATCTGGGCCTCTATTGCTCTGGTGCTCAGGGCCTGCTCCTGTGCAGCCATGATGAGTGCCTCTGTGCTGTCCTTCAATCCAGCCCGCTCTAGCCATTGGTAGGACTTCTTGATATCAGCCACTTCAGTTATGTTCCGGTGGTACATCCCATGTAGGGGTTTGTCCTCCCATGATGGTCCTTCCTCCAGCACGTCTTCCTCTGTTCCCCATTGCCTGAGACATTCCCTGAGCACGTCATCTGTTGGGGCCTTATCTTGGATGTACTTGTGGATCTTGGATGTTTCATCCTGGATAGTGGCTCTCACACTCACTAGTCCACGGCCGCCTTCCTTACGGCTAGCGTACAGTCTCAGGGTGCTGGATTTGGGATGGAACCCTCCATGCATGGTGAGGAGCTTTCGCGTCTTAACGTCTGTGGTCTGTATCTCCTCCTTTGGCCACCTTATTATTCCTGCAGGGTATCTGATCACTGGCAGGGCGTAGCTGTTTATTGCCTGGGCTTTGTTCTTGCCATTGAGCTGACTTCTTAGGACTTGCCTTACTCGTTGAAGGTATTTGGCCGTTGCCGTCTTCCTTGTTACCTCTTCGAGGTTGCCATTTGCCTGTGGTATTCCAAGGTACTTGTAACCATCCTCAATGTCTGCTATTGTTCCTTCTGGGAGTGAGACCCCTTCTGTGTGGACTACCTTCCCTCTCTTTGTCACCATTCGACTGCACTTCTCAAGCCCGAATGACATCCCAATGTCAGAGCTGTAGATCCTGGTGGTGTGGATCAGTGAGTCGATGTCCCGCTCGCTCTTAGCATATAGCTTGATGTCATCCATGTAGAGGAGGTGACTGATGGTGGCCCTGCCCTGAGTCGGTATCCATAGCCAGTCTTGTTGATTATTTGGCTGAGGGGGAGAGACCTATGCAGAACAGCAGTGGGGACAGAGCATCTCCTTGGTATATGCCACATTTGATGGATACTTGTGCAAGTGGCTTACCATTGGCCTCAAGGGTGGTTTTCCACAGCCTCATCGAGTTCGCAATGAAGTCCCTTAGAGTCCTGTTGATGTTGTACATCTCTAAGCATTCAGTGATCCATGTGTGCGGCATTGAGTCATATGCTTTCTTGTAATCAATCCAGGCAGTGCACAGGTTGGTGTGTCGGGCTCTGCAGTCTTGGGTGACTGTTCTGTCAACCAGGAGTTGGTGTTTGGCTCCTCTGGTTCCTCTGCCAATGCCCTTCTGTGCTTTGCTCATGTATTGATCCATGTGTCCACTTATCTTAGCCGCAATGATGCCTGACATGAGCTTCCATGTTGTGGAGAGACAGGTTATTGGCCGATAGTTGGATGGGACTGTACCGCTGCGGGATCCTTCAGGATCAGGATTGTGCGCCCTTCGGTAAGCCATTCAGGGTGCGTCCCATCTCTTAGCAGCTGGTTCATTTGTGCTGCTAGGGCGCTCGTGGAGTGCAGTGAGCTTCTTTAGCCAGTAGGTGTGGATCCTGTCAGGGCCCGGTGCTGTCCAGTTCTTCATACCTGAGACTCTTTCTTGGATGTCTGCCGCTGTGATGGTGACTGGATTCTGTTCAGGGAGGTTGCTGTGGTCCTTTCTCAGGGCTGCCAGCCACTGTGCATCGCTGTTGTGTGATGCCTCCCTTTCCCATATACTTTTCCAGTACTGCTCCGTTTCCAGCCTTGGTGGGTCTGCTCTGCTGTTATTACCCTGCCATTGAGCGTACACTTTCGCAGGTTGAGTTGCGAACAGCCGGTTTATTCTTCTGGCTTCATTATCTCTCGTGTATCTCTTTAGGCGGCTGGCCAAGGCTTGGAGCCTTTGTTTGGCAGTTTCGAGTGCTTCAGGTATGGGCATCTGGTTGTACTTCTTGGGTACTTGCTTTCTCATTGCACCTCTCTCAGCCTCTGTCAGTTGGCTCACTTCTCTCCGGGCCTCCTTGATTTTTGCCTCCAACCTTCGTTTCCATGGTGGGTATTGTCTCTCATGGCTCCCATGGTTGCTCTTGTAGCCAAGCATCTCTAGGATCACTGCTGCTGAGGCGTATATCAGCTCATTGGTGGTTGTGGTAGGGATCGCTCTCAATGCTGCATTCACATCTTCTAGGAGACTTTCTGATGGTACTTCACTTAGCCGTTGTAGTTGGCGTCGGGGTTGCCTTGTATTCATCCTCGCCATGATCTTATCTTTCAGGTCAGTTGCTGCCTCGTTCAGCGTGATTTCTCTTGGGGCTTCGTGACCAATCTCTGGTTGGGGAGCTGCTGGATGCTCCCCTCTGACCTGTAGTCCTGGCTCCCCCTTGCCGTAGCATTTGTGTTGTACCTCGTCAATCTCAAGTTGTGATAGCAGTTGCCGCTTGTGGATGTTGGAACACAGTTGGAAGCCTCGATTGTGGGTTTCGAAGTAACCATTCACCCCACATCCTGTGCATGTAACCCCTCTGACTAGGGTTACTGGAGTAGTAGCATTCCAACAGAGCCTTGTTATCGCATCTCGCCCATTTCCGGCTTGTTCCAGTAGCCCATTTGTCGCCTCGATGCCCTGGTTCCCAACACCTGACGCAGACCTTGGCGACGTCTGAGCCGGCATGTCAATCATTTCATCGCCACTCATCATCATGAGGTAGGCAGCAGCGTGAAGGGTCTTGCCTAAGGACCCACACTGGATGATGGGTCATTGCTCATTGCGCCCGAGGGGATTCGAACCCTTGTTCCCCGTGAGTGTCCCGTGGCCTATCAAATCGAGCTATCCAGCCGCTCTCTATATATATATATATATATATATATATATATATATATATATATATATATATATACACACACTCTCAGAGAGACAGAGAGAGAGAGAGAGAGAGAGAGAGAGAGAGAGACAGAGAGACAGAGAGAGAGAGAGAGAGAGAGAGAGAGAGAGAGAGAGAGAGGGACACTGCTGTACTTCCATTTTTAAATCAGTTAAGAAACATAGGAACCCCTTTGGTGTTGCCGTTGTTGCCTTTTTTGTTGTCTTTGCTGTTGCTGTTGTGGTCATTTATGTTCACATACCCAAATATATACAGTAAATTTTACTTAGAGCACATCTGTATGTGAGATACTACTCACTTGTCTGGCCTGCCAGGCACCTGCAGGCGTAAGCGACATTTGTTAGCACTCTGGATCTGTTCTTCTTTGATGCGAATAAGCCTTTGCAGAGCCAGACACCAGTCCTGGGCCACAGTGGTGTTCAGGTTCTTTGATGGAAAAACACACAGAGTAAAAACTTGTTTCTTAGCTGTAGCATACAGTAGGTCATCTAGCAAAGATTCAAGTGCATTACATGCATACTGACCACAGGGTTATACTGGTAGTATAACCCTGTGGTCAGTATGCATGTAATGCACTTAAAATGTATGCATGTAAAATAAGATTTACTTACATATTGATATTCTTGCACACAAACAACCACACATCGACTCACATAAAACTGCAGCACATTATTTTAAGCTACATGGTTGTGGCATTTTTATCCCCTCAAATGTAACATTGAATTTACTTCAACACCAGCATTGTACAGTAATACCTAGTCCCTCAAGTCAAATAGAATCAAATCAATTTTCTGAAGGCAATGAGCCTTGCAGAAGTATTTTATCTATTTGTTTGATGGACAATATTATAACTGGGTGGAAAGTTGAAAATCAGTAATTTAATGCCAGCCCAATATCATTCATCCTGAGGCCATCGTGCTCATGAAGTGCAGGGAGGCAAAGGTGCCACCATTAGCCTGAGAGGCTCTTTGGTGATTGCTGGAGTATACATACCTCCCTGCGTTAGTGGCAGACTACTGGGAAGTGTCCTGATTTGAACGCTACAGGAGGGGCACTGCCGGTTTCTTTTGCAACATAGCAAATCTGACACTTCTATCAGAGGGAACATCTCATTCCCACCATTGTGGCACTGTTGATGAGGAGATAGATGGGAGACTTCATGCTTTCAGAAACTGATGATTCAAAAAGCATATGAGACTTTTCTTTGATCCCATTTTAAACATCTAGAATTCTTTAGCAATTTCCTTTAAGAGGAATAGCAAAAAGAGATTTCCCTAAATGGTTATCCTTGTACCATCTGAACTTGATCTCTTAGTTTGCACTGAATCAGGCAATTTAAATGAACTGTGCATACTTCAATTTTGTCTTTGCTGCTTCTGTGATTCTGTGGAGTGTTCTCAGGGCTTAAGAGCTATTGTAAGGTAAGCTGCAGTTTACAGAATACATTCCATAGTTCATATATTATATACTGTACAGTATATACATATCTTGAGATAACTGGCTTATAAATCATTTGTGATGCTGAAAGCAGTTTTTGGAGGAGAGAATAGCAGACTTTTTTTAAGTGGCCAATTTGAACTAAGGCTTTCAGAGAAAACCCTGAGAGAACAAGGCTACCATGTGTAGTGGTGTGATAAATGTAACAAACTGTGACTTTAGTGGTTTGGCCTGTAGAGTCAGACAGACAGAGGAAACCTATGCCTGAGATCTTGCCTTTTGGCTGACTTTGTTGCATTATATATGTTGTATGATATGAGACAGTCCAGCCACGGTATAAATGTAACATGAAGCAACATGTACCTGGTACATCCCCTGCAGCGTGCCCACAAGGAGAGTGACCTCCTCCACGACAGAAAGGTCATGTTGCAGTTCCTGCAGCTCCTGGTAGAGCCGTGGAGGGCCAAGGATCGCTTTACCTGAGAGGTGGAAAACACGCAAAGCCTAAGAGTTTGTGATATCACCAACATATTGCATGCAAAAGAAAAGCGCACTTAGGTTGTCTATAAATTGTCAAACAATTATGAAAAAATGGCCATCACAACTTCACAAAGCTCAAGGTGATGTCTTCAAATTGTTTGTTTTGTTTGACCAACAGTCCAAAACACAGAGCTATTCAGTACACACTGATAAAAATCAAAGAATTCTCATTTTTGAGAAGCTGCAACCAGCAATTGATAAACAAACTGTTGTCAATTCATTTTCTGTCAATCAACTAATCATTTAAAGGATACAATCTCAACAATATATAGAATAAACATATATGGTATATGGACCAACTATCTTGATGAAGACATGCAATATACATGAAAGTTCAGGGTTAAAGTGTTCTACACACTAAGTAAGTGGAAGTGCATAAAGAAAAGTTGCTTTTGCTGAAACTCCAGTGGCACTAATAAAAGAGGTTCGATGTGTAGATGGATCGATCTTCATTATTTGTTGAACTACAGACAGTGAATTTATGAGTAAAAAATATCAGATGGAAAGACTGTTATTTGGAGCTATGATGGCCTTTTTCTGGCCAAAAGGAATGCAGGTGTCTCATTAAACGCAAAATTCAGCATTGATTTGAGGCCCGCTACCTTCAAAGTCTCTCTCTCCTACTGCCGCGAATCGATAGTGTCTCCTCCTGTCTGCCATCCTCCATCCTAGCTCCCCTGGCCCACATCTCCCCAGCAGCAGGCTCCATGAGAACTGCCTAATTAAATTCTGCAGGTAGATTTCACCCCAGAGCTGTCCTGCACTGTCACCACTGCTACATAATAAAGCAGCAGAAGAGCTGAGCCGGTAGGCGGGCTTAGTGAGGCATGCTCCTCTGAGGGGACATGCCGCCTTTTGTCTATCCACGTGCATAAATGGAGTGAGAGTAAATCCGTAAGAGGAAAGAAAGTGAGAAGAAGAGAGGGGTGGGCTGGGATTGTTCATTTAAAGTACTCCATTGTAGCTTTTGGGGTTTAATGGGATCTTTGTCACATTCAGCCAGTGACATCTGTCATCTGTGCAAGGAAATCAATAGGTGAGATATCTGAATATAAAAGGGTGTGCTGCAAGTTGCAAGAACAATGTCTTCCTGTCCTCTCCAAAGGGATTGCCTGGACCCCTGTACAGGTTTGTTGAGTCCTCTGGGGCCTGCTGTTGGCTACGGCCCAAGAGGTGAATGTGCTGAGTTGTAATCCAGCGTAATCCAGTTGGTGAGGCAGGATATGGTTTTCACACTCAGACATGGCTATCCACACCGGCCGCCAGGCACGTAGCTCACTGGTGTGGAAGGCCAGAGCCCAGAGGGGTCCATCCCTGCTTTCTCTGGAATAAGTCAGCAATTTGGCACTCAGCTGCTGTGCCAGTGATGCTAGCCAGTGGATTTAAAGACAATGCAGCTTCCACACCTGCATCGAAAACCCTTGTCTGATTCACAGCCAAAGTCCACTGGTACACTTCTGGCAAAAAGAAACTGCACTCCTGACAGCAGGTCAAAAGAAAAGCAGCAAT
This sequence comes from Siniperca chuatsi, assembly GCF_020085105.1. Classification (NCBI taxonomy): domain Eukaryota; kingdom Metazoa; phylum Chordata; class Actinopteri; order Centrarchiformes; family Sinipercidae; genus Siniperca; species Siniperca chuatsi. The sequence continues at coordinate 7,743,568 of NC_058043.1, read as the reverse complement.
AAGGGTGGTATAATGGGGGCAGAATGAAGGTAAAACAGCATGAGAGTAAACAACTGGACTTTCAAAAAAAGAACACATGCATTGGTGGGCTTTCTGTGTGTTGTTAGGGACAGACAGGGAGAGAGTCATAGGCAGAGACAAAGGGGCTGAGTAAGAAAAACGGGCCAGCATTTCCCTAAAGGCCAGCTTTCATCAATAAAGAGTAGCACCAGGGTCCGCAGAAGATGAAAATGATTCCATTTTGAGCCATGCTGAGGGAGCGCAGGATTTAGACTAGACATCCCACTGAATGACATCACAGGGGAAGAAACTATAAATAGATGGGACAGCCTGTCTGAATGAAAATTTGGGAAACGGCCCCACAGATGTTCAGGGAGGTTTCTGTATAGACATGATTAAGGTGACCGTGCCGTGTCGAAAAAGTGAAAAAAAGAAGAGAGAATGTCAGAGTCAGAATACAGCACCCTCTGTGAGGCATAACATTCGCAGAGTTGCAGGTAAAGGAAGAGAGACAACTGCATTGAGAGCTAACCTTAAATGATTCCAAAACCTTGCAGCAAAGTTGTGAGTATACAAGTATACACTACCTGCACAAAAGCGAAAACTTAATCCAGTGAGAATCTAAACCAGCTCTCAAAACAGTAGTTGCTTGCTGAGCATGACACGGGTAGCTCTAAAGAAGGCACCATTAATATTTAAGTCATGGAGCTGCAACTTTAAAAATCCTGTACCATTACATCCTGATAAGGCTTTGTATCTCCCTTTTCCCATGGCACATTTATCAGGGATCGCGTCAAGCTCTGTATACACCAGAGTTTAGTGAGGGGTGGTGGGAGAACTAGTGTTCCAACCACCGATTCCTATCTACTGCCACTGGCTCTCTAATTGGGCCTGGAAAGGGAGGGAATAATCTCTGCAGATTGATGACTCCACTCTAGTGTTTGTGGTCTATCAGAGAATGAAATGAGACTGTTGGGATGCTGCGGCAGGGGGCTCTCTACCCCTACATCTCTCTCCAAGATAAAACACCCTAGACAGATGGGAACAAGTGACCATCATCACTATCCTCCTCACAAACACATCCTCAATCAGAGTGGCAAGCCGCACGCATGCATCTCCAGCCCTCCGCGGGACACTTGAGAACAGAAACAGATTAGCTTTGCTGAGTCAGAGTAAGGGACTGAGACTAAAAGTCTTTCCAAGTGATGAGATTAACTAGAGGATGACACATGGGGGAAAGGAATGAGATAGGACTGGTTCACATTTTTTTTGTTTTTACCTGAAGTGCAGACACCACTTGGCCGCTTGGCCCCACTCGGGTGGAAGAAGGTGTCTTTGCTTTGAGAGCCCTCCTGCCCCACCTCTACTACTTGCACCTGCTGTAAGGGGGCGCTCCACTTTATGGTGTACTTGGGGCCGACAGGGACCAGGCTGCTGATATCCGGAGGCCCCCTGGTGGAGATAAGAACATAAACAATTAGAGGACGGAGTTTAGAAGGAAAACAACCTGAGAAAATTCCCTCCCTATCTGCATCCTGCTAACAGCAGTACACCTAGCACTCCATAGGACGAGACGCTCTTTGAAATGTCACGAAGAAGACTGGGAGTGGGAATTATAATCTGTATGATCACCCACGTGATCACCAAAATTGTACCCCTGGCTGTGAGGAGGAGTTCATTGCTATTCATGTATTCCTGTAATCACGCAGACAATCAACATTGTGATCGGTTTGTCAAGATCCTGGAGGGCCGACAAAGTCAACTTCGGGACACTCGAGTTGAATGAGACGCAGAGTGATAATTACTTTGAAGGCTGAAGAAGAGGGCTTTAAGCGACATCTTTGACAGGAGCTTTGCAAAATATACAAAATCCCTTTCCTGTTTATTTCTCGAAAGAGAGAGAGCGAGAGGGAAAGAAGAGAGAGATGTGATCAATGGTGCTGTCACATAAGATAAATTGGAAAGAAACCAAAAAATGTTTTATGTCAGTAATCTAAGACTCCTATAGCTTTAGTTAGGCATTATACCATTTGTTTAAAGCTGATAAAGCTCCTGCAACTCCAGATAGTGCTCAAAACCCCTAGCAGCTATTTCTCTTTCCTATGCAGTTTGCCAAAATATCCTTGCAAAACCTAGGGCATCATGTTAAGAGTCCTGTGCCACCTAATAGCTATTTCTCCTAACTGAGCAGTTTAGCAGACTCTTCTTTCAAAACTTACACAACTTCATGCTAGAACTATGCATTATGAACGCATTAGCAAAGTATTTTTGAATGCAAAGGCATTTAGCTCAACTTGCTCTACAAGAGGGACTTACTTGACATTTATGTTGGCACAGATGAGTACATCATCAAAGAGGAAGACCTTTCTCTCCTTTGACTTCAGGACTTGTCCCCGCTCGCCATACACAGTCTCAATAAGCGTCTCACAAAGGACCAGTGACCCCTGCTCCGAGTTCAGTTGCTAAAAGGGACACAGCAATCAGATCAGAGGCGGAGGAGACAGCATCACAAAGGGCCAGTCCTCCAGAGTTCAGTGCCTGGAGGACACAGAAGTCAAGCTTGGAGGAACAGATGTCTCATCAGGGATTAGCAACGCATTCATGCTGCTGAATGTCATTTAATGTGTGTATACGTACACACACAAAGCACACACAGATCTCTAGCCTGTTCATTCAGCTAACATAGTGAAAGAGACAATGCACATTTGCCTTGCACACATGTTTACAGTGTCTAAAGACAACCTTCAATTTAATTGCGCTACAGGAGCTGCCAGAAACTTTTTTTAATAAATACTCTGAACACATGCTTCAGGTCATTCTTTGTCTTTTTGTCTGTACCATGCTCTCCAACATACCACTACCACAGAGTCCAAACTGGCTTAGCTTATGAGCACTGGGACACACAATCCTTTCCACCACAACAAGGCAACTACACATGAATATAAATGCATAAACAGTTTGTTGCATGCACACATTTACACAAATGTACCCACACACACACACACACACACACACACAGTTAAAGAATCCAATAACAGATGCAATTTATGTTATAGTATGTTGACATAAGCTGTGTGTTCCAGTCATCCATATGTTTGGCAAAGGGAAATATCAACAGAAAGCTTTTTTATCACTTTGGTCCAACTTCTTTTATGATAAATCAATACTTTTAGTTTTATGCATACTGCGCCAATCTAAGCCAGGCTCATCCCAATTTAAGTGAAGCAACAATACTGCAAGCAGCAGGTTAAGTCCAAATATGGAGTTTACACCTGCTTCTTTACATGCAAACATCTGATACTTTGATGTTTGTGTTTGTTCAAAAGGCAAACATTTTAGGAAATAATGAATCTCTCTGCTGTGTCCATTCTACAACCTGCAGTACAGCTTTTGGCTGTGGCTCAGATAGCACACACTATGACTCATTAGTCCAAGTGGGACTGCCATTTGATGGCCACAAAACCATACAGCCCCCTCAAGAGGTGGGCTGCTATAAAAATACATCCTTAAAGTCTTCAAGCCTCAGAAGGCACAGAGGGCATTGCACCATGCATGTGTGCATGTGTGAGTGAGAGTGCATGTGTTGTGTGAATGTGTGCGAAACCCATTCTAACTCACATTGTTATCTGTCCTATTCCGGCGACTTAGATACTTTGAGACAAAGAATGAATATTTCATTGGATGGTTATGGGGGCAATAGAGGAGACTGTTTCCTATTGGAATTCTGCAGTGTCACCACAGCAAATGGAATTCTGTGTGGAGTGGAGGAGATTGGCCGAATCAGCTCATCTCAGAGTCCTGGAAAGCAAGGGCTGATAGAGAGACATTAAGAGAGGGGGAGGGTGAGAGAGAGAGAAGAAGAAGACAGAGGAAGATGCAGTCACACTAGAGAAAGAGAAGAAGAGTGTATAAGTGGAGTGATAAAGTAAGCAAGAGAGTATGCAAGGGGGTGCAAGAGGGGAATAGATGGGGAAGTGGAGAGAGAGGAAGAGCGACAGGGTGAAAGAGATAGCTCTCTTACAGTTTCCAATTAAATGTCTCATTTACCCCCTAATTCTTCTTATTCAGAGCTGCATTTGTTCAGATTTGCAGCGGCAGGACTGTAATTTCAGTGTGGTAATGGAGAAGCAACGCCTCTGCCATTGCATTTGGTACTGTTTAGGGATGATAATGGGCATCATTTCTAGGAGATAATTTCTCTAAATAAAAATGCCTCCCTAGATAAATGTGTGGGAAAGTGATATAAGCGATTGCTATATTCTAGTTTAATTTATAGGTGTTTGGCTCACAGTGATAACAACGCAGAGGAGTTAAAGGGCTCAGAGGCTAGCTCACAGTTGATTTGATTGGGGCATATGTGCAAGTGCATGTACGTGTGCGTGAGTGTATCCAGTCACCTTACTGAGCAGGCGATCACTGACGCTGCGGGCTAGTTGTTGAGTCTCTGCAATCTGGTCAGCTACTCGTTTCTGTTCATTCAGCTTCTCAGCCAGCATCTCCAGCTCTGTCAGAGCAAGCTGCAGGGGCAAGCGATCCACATGGCCCTTCGGTGTATTCTTAAGCATGTCCTAGAAAAGGTCACATGGAAAGTTTTAAGTAAAGACACTGCAAGAAAAAAAATGGAACATTCTTTGTGTATGATTTAATACTTTCCTCTGTATCCTGCAATATAATGAATTGTAACTAAATAATGTGCTCTAGTGAGAGTGTTGTCTTTGCCTTGATAAGTTCAAATCTGGGTCAAATACTCTCTTTGAGTTTAGGTGTGTGACTGTTACAGATTCCAGAGGCTTTAGGTAACTGTGTACACCACACTGACTGTCCAGTGGTTATGTAAACTTTCTAAAGCTCATTGTATTGCAATTTTTACCCTTTTGTAAGCAGTGTTGGCTTAAACAAACCAATAAAAACAAATTTGAAAACTCCAAATCATCAAAGTCTGTCTAACTGCAGGCTTTGTGGATTGCATGTCTATATTTGCCCTGCATCTATGACCCAGTGAAAGCTTGGTGTTGTCTTGATATGCATCTCAGATGTACCTTAGTGCCTTGAGCTCTAGTTCACTGTGATCTATGATTTAATACATACACTTCCTCTTTGGAGTACTGAGTTTAGGCTAGAAGAAAATGCCTGATTCACATTCATAACTTATCTTTTGAATTCATGGATAATCAATGCCTACTGAGGGATGAAATGAGCTACTGCAGATCCAGCAAGTCAAGCTCAAATCCAAATCTTTGCTCAGAATAGAAAGTGGAAGAGTCGGGATGTAAAGCCAGCAATATGAAAAACTGATGTGGCTAGCTACTTTTCAAGCTCTAGCTAACCCCAATGTAAAAGTATGTGAGGTACAACTTCTTGTACTTTGGATAAGTTAAAATCCATAATCGATTCTGTGGCCTTGCAGCTTTGCATCTTTATTAGTGTATGTGCTGCTGAATTTTTAATTCGACTCTAGTTTCTCGTATTGGAAGTAAGACTTGAAGAGACCCACTTCATTAAAACAAATGAAATGACTATACCTTTACAAACAACATTTTATACCTGCAGGAGCAATATGAACTGAGGGAATCGTTGAATGGGCTTAACCATCAGGCCATACAGAGTGATCCGGTCAACACTAGATGCCTGCTTCTTCTGGAAACAAATAGAGAAAAAAGAATTAAAATAGAACATGCAGTTGGAAAAATAATTTTGCACAGAAAGGCCATTAATAGGAAACTATGTTATTCCTACTTTAAGAGGAGCTTGTCAGAATCCTCTATAGACCATGTGCAGGCGTGTGAGTGGGTGAATAAGGTATGAAAATCAGGGTCTGTTAGTCATATGAGAGTATGAAAGAGTCTTAGTATTAAAGAGGAGATTTTTTGAGTGTTATTTCTAATGTATTACTGTGGGCGTAGGTCAGGAGAAGATATTATTTTGGTGTAGAGTCAAGTCTGTGCCACGATGACACCATCAGTATAAAAAGGCAAATCACTGGGCACATTTAATATATGGTATGGTAGTAAAGGGAAGATAAGATCGACTGTGAGTCAGAAATAATAAAAAATAAATAATAAAAATTGTTGATGAAACTTGAGAGATCTGACATCATCTGCTATACACTGCAGTAGCTAACATATAATCTGTTTTCTTTTTACTTTAAGTATATTTATTTTTCCTTAGGGTTAGGAAACTCTTTATGCACTTTTAAGATGACACACGTAGATTAGAACAGGATATCAGTTAAATTCATACTTGATATTATAAAATAAATTTGACTGATAAAATATGATCCAGTCAACCTTTGGGTTTTCCTAGCACTTAATGTTGCAGTCTATTAAATTCACAAATATCTGATGTTTCCAGCTGAGTGAAATGAATGATGAATAACCTACTTTTTTAGTCATGATATTGACATTATTAGACCTTCAGTCACTGTCACATATATCATCATCTTAATACTGGATATCATCAAATTACATTAAAACACTTTACACCATTTTCAAGGCACAGTATTTGGTCAAAAATACTGTGATATCTGACTTGAATTCTCACAAAAAATTTCCACCATTTTAAAAGGTGATGTCTTAATAAAGCAAAAAAATAAAACCAATTATGAAAATCTACATAGGGCAGTAACTTACATCCTTAGTTCAAAAATGCTCACAGGATAGGGTACTGATATATGTAAATGGCTCATGTACTATACACTCAAGAGATTCATGAACATTGTAACCCTAGTTCTATAAGCACAAGTGAAGTAATTTGACAGGTTCATCCACCTGTGGAGTTCACTCAAATTGACATGCACTTAACCTGACCATCAGTATGAATTTGACATTCTCCCATTGTACTGGCCCTATGTAAGGAGTAATGTGACCTAACTAGTCATCCATGAAGTCAGCAACTTATAGAGTAGCATGATGCAAAGATTAGAGTGCTCCTCCTGTGGCGAGCCTTGTGGAACAGCTTGACTGACATTACACAAAACTGAACACAGGCAGGCAAAAACACTTCACCACACCCAGCCTGACCAGGAACATTGTCACTGGTCAACAGACTTAAAAGTGAAAGTAAAAGTGCCTATACACTGTTTGATAAAATCAATCTTAAGCACTTTGCACATCACTGTGAGCGAGATGGGTAAAAGAAAGTCTTGGCAGCAGAATTAGCAGAAGCATAATGCTAGCTCACTGGTGTATTCTGCATCATTTCATGTTGTTCTCCAGATGGTTGGTTTGTAAACATGAATAACAGCAGCAGTCACATTGTGGGAGTTTGGTCCAAAATTTGTGACACAGCTTGTCTTTGATCGCCAAAGCTCTATGTCAGCCTTTGGGAGATTTGTCTCACAGTATGACTGAAGACCACTGTTTTTGATTGACAACCAAAGATTTCACCCCATTTCTCTTTCATCTGGGACAGCCAAGATCACACAATGTAAGTGGGCCTTAAGAGGAAGCCCCTGGCAACTATAGAGCAAACACCAAGCTAGGAAGACACCTTCTACCCAATTGCACATAGGAGAAATTTGCCCTCAGGGCTTTCTTCCAGAATGCCTTTTTGCCAGAAAACCTTACTACTTGGTTAGGTTTAGACACCAAAACTACTTGGTTAGGTTTAGAAAAAAGAAAGGCAGAAATCCTTTCTGCCAGAAAGTCCTGAAGGCAAACTTATCCCATGTGCAAAAAGCAGTGATCTCAAAGATGCTATTTTAATCTGCCAGATCCACAGTTCAGCAACTGGACAGATACAAAACCTTTCACAGGTAACCTTGTAAAACAAAGGTGAACCCTGAATGGATGCCATATAAAGTTTAAGGAGCAATAGGTAAAATCTTTACACCACACCTGACCAGGTTAAGATGTCATTGGAGATGGGCTCTTTCCTGTTTCTTGCACTGAAAATGCTTGAGTGGTGTCAGGTAGAGAGACAGTTGTGGGTGAGAGGGGTTTTAAGGAGAACCTCTATCTCTCGTTTGGAGGGCAGTCATGTTCAGTCAAACCTGTCTAACACAGATGGTGTCTAAAACCAAAACACTGCCTGAGATGATATCTATGCAGCAGTAGTTGACTGATCTCTCAGGACATGGTCTGAATTTTCTCAGTTGATAGAGAGGTCTTGCCTGTAATAATCACCAATAGGAAACACCAAACTGAGTCATGTTTCCAACAGCCATTGGAGCCTGGACCAACAGCAGGATCATCTTGACTGATATATTTCACCATCTCTGTCTTTTTGAGGGGGAGATGTAGGAATCCTGTTTCCCCACCAAGTAGAAGAAGTGGCACGCAGTCAGGAGTCTTTGCCTAATGTATTGGGAACTACAAGCTGTCAATAGTTCTCCATGAAGGAAGCAAGGAATAGTGGGTTATCTGATGTTATCAGCCAGAAGGCACCCAAAAGCTTGGGATTAGTTGGTTAGCATTGACAACCACCAGCAAGGCTGCTGAGGAAACTCTGAAGAAGTTCAAATTAGAGGTCTTCAGTGGTCCACTCAGTTCCTAATCACCAAATCCCGAGCCAGGGCAAGTCCAAATTATATTCAGTCTAATTGGGTCAGATAGGGTCCTGTTTTATTGCCACAAGTCTTGGATCTGTGTGTCAATATATCTGACACCCAAATGGATCAGAGCGGACTAGCTATCAACTCTGATCACATGGTTTGTTATAATCATCGCAGGAGAAAAATGTGTTTCTTGAGGCAAGACGCAGAGAGTGAACTGTGAAGTGCAGGGAAAAGGGGATGGTGATTTCACTACCCCACCCCTCCCCTAATGTTAAACATGGGGTCCCCTTCTTCATTATAATCCTATCACAACCATTCACTTTACCCTTGGAACTAGCTGGCTGTCGCTCGGTACATGTACATCCAGAATTAATCTTAATTTCTCGCAAATTTATGACTTTATAATCTCAGAGAATATTCGAGGTTTTTGGTGTTTAAATATTCTTTTCAGTGTACAAAAATAAAGAAATGTTGCTTGGATAATTGTAGGTATTTATTGATATCGCTGGATATCAATTTGCTAATTTTAGAAAGTTCTATTCAATCAAAAACAACTGATTTACACTCACCTAGATGCTTCTCTGCAAACGCAGCTCTCATATTACCTCATAATGTCTGTAAACTGTATTCAAACTCAATATAATAGTCCCTATCCCTGTAAATTTTCATTGCGTGCTTAAGGTCATGTGCATGCAGTCAGTGCCTCCACAATATTTTTAAAGCAACATTGTCTGTGAATCTGTCATTGATTCAATGTTTTTTCCAGTCTGTGTCTAGCCAATTTATTATTTGCTTTGTCTTCACATTGCCAGTGAGAGAGAGAGGAACCTTTTAACAGAAAGGAAGGGACACATGTTATCTGAAGTAACATGCAGGGCTGTCAGCTGTGTGATCTTGTTCTGTAAATCAGCAATACAGCTCAATGATCCAGGTCATACTCATGAATGAATGCTGGGCACACAGGGAATTGTTAAACTCAGCACATTTAAATAATAACCCTCCATGCACCCTAGCACTATTTTTCCATGTTCATGAGCCCTAATTAATATCTGAAACAGAAGGCATCTTGATTGTCTGGTTGTGGAAAATTGTCAAATTTCCACTTTTCATTTCACATATATACGTAGATTAACCAGAAGTGTTGTATTTTCCTATTTTTTTGTGTGAACCAGCCTGTATTCAAGTTGAGGTGTTTCATTATAAAACTCATGGGAGCTTTTCAAGATATACTAAAAAATGTCAAGTGCATATAGAAGCCTACAAATACATTTATTGTCAGATTCTGAGAATAATTATGTGATTACAACATGATTACAGGAAATGTCCAAGGTGGTCCAGGTAATCGAACATATCCCAGGGTTAGAACCATAGACTGTATAAAACATGGAGGTAGTGTCCGTGACGTCACCCGTAGGTTTCTGAAGAGCCGTTGTGAAGCTCAAAGTGGGCGGCTCCCGGTGGCTCCAGCCATCGCAATTTTGACAGTGCCTGACTCCGGCTAATCCAAAAATGGGCAAAGAGGTGGAGCTGAGATGGGTCAAATGAGGCCTGTTTGCTGAACCACCTAATGGCTAGCCACCTGATAGGGAAACCACCTGTCACGGGGAAATTAGCTATAGAGACCAAAACTGTTGTTTGTACTAGGCTGTAAGCATGTTTATTTCTGCTGTAATGTTGGGCATTTTAACATGGGGCTCTATGGGGATTGACTTGCTTCTGGGGCAAGCCTCAAGTGGCCATTCGAGGAACTGCAGTTTTTTCATCCACTTGGTTCTAACTAGCACAGCGGGTTATACAGCGCTTCAGTATAATTTGCCGCCTTAAGTGAATGCTACATGGTAGACAACACAATTTCACAAAATCAGGACACACTTTAATACCATCCATGAACCCAATGTAAATAACAATTTTGTATCTGTGTAAATAACCACCTTTTTACACACTGAATTAGTTGTCTGTCTCTTTGGAAACCTGAGAAGTATGTATTATTGAAGCCTTTCGCTTTGGGGCTCTGCTAGATTCAGTATCTGCTGAACACTACAGAGGAAAACAACAGAGGAACTAAAACACAATTGAGTTATTTTTATTTAAAAATTGAGAGGAAAAAAACATATAAAAACTATATTGTTGAGGGCTAAAGCTCACCTTTAAGAATTCCAGAAAAGCTGGTTTGGACATGCACGCCTTTTTAATAAGAGCCATGGCATTGGTGAAGTTGTTCACGTAATCACTGTATACATCCAGCACCATGGACTTGGAAAACTGTGGAAACAGAAACAAGCATAATTATCTGATTTTGTAACAACAGCCCTACAATAAGAGGGTCTTTTGCTCTGCCGTGTTTGTTATTTTGTCTTTACACCAGCATCAACAAACACAGTCATGTAATTTCTTCTGACATCTTGAATGTCTGGCTAACCATCCTGTTTGCAGGGTGACCCAGAGGTAATTTCAATGTAAAGAGAGGCTAGAAAATGACCATTTAAGTATAGTACTTTAAAAAAAGTGGTTTGTTTACCATACTGGTTACAGCAACACCCTTCATGAGCCATTTAAGATGTTGGGCAAAGAATGAGGTGTGAGAGTGTGTGTGGGGGAGGGGTTGTGTCTGTTGTGCGGTAGACATTTATTCTCTCTCCTCAATTAAACCCACACCAGGCAACTGATAGTGGCAGTTGGAGTGGTGGGGAATTAGCAAATCGCATGAAGGAATTAAATCTCTTTGCTCACACCCTCCTTCAGGTTCTTGCCTCTCAGATATTACTACCCCGCAGGTACAGATACATTGCCACATGAAAAAGGGGCAGCTCAATGAGGAGTACACAGTCCCAGCACTTTCCTTTTCCAGTGTGGCTTCACCTGATGGTAGGTCTTAGGATTTCAATGGAACAGCACTGTAATGGCCAGCAGAGAAGACAAGAGTCGAATCAGCCTCTCTAATAGAGAAATAATGAGCGGACCTTATGGATGAGCACACTGTAGAGACTCACAACAGAAACTCACACTGAACACTCATTCTAGTGTCAAAATTTGTAAACACATATCCCAGAGGGCATTGGATGGAACAGAGATATTCATCACAACTGTAATTGATTCCATGTTTGGGGTAAACTATCTCTGTTTGCTCAATCTAAAACCTGTAGCTCATTATAACTCTGGTAGCAGAGATTGTGTGATAAAGTTAGATAAAAATGCCAAGAAAAATATGAGTGCCTTTCCCCAGAATTCAAGTCTTTGATTGCTTTTAAGACAGAAACAAACAAAGATTGTACACAAACACACACACACACACACATACACATATATATATATATATATATATATATATATATATATATATATATATATATATATATATATATATATATATATATATAAGGCAGCAAATAAGCCTCCAATTTGCATTTCTATTTCTTTCACACTTAGGAGGATGCATACCAAAAACATGCACATGCACGCACACTAACCGAGGCAACAAATAAGTCTCCGATTTTCTCACTGCAGTCCCATTCAGCCACACGGGACGCCAGTGCAATCTGAAACATGGAGTGGCACTGTGTGATCTCCCTGATTCGGTAAAATATAGGCCGGATCTTCCTTGGACTCAGGATACGTGGATCAGCTTCCATCAATGGTCTGTGGTATTCCTGGTGAGATTGTGAGAGAAAATTGGGTTTTTATTGTTGTTGATTTGTGCATATGTATGTGTGTGGGTGGATGGGTGCTTAAGATGAATCAGCAGTCCACCTTCCTTAAGCATCTCTTCTTTTCAGCAGCATAAAAAGACAACTGAGGAGTAACAGACATATATCCTATGAATTGAGGAAAATGAGGAATTGTAGTCATGGTGCTTGGAAGCACATCAGTCCAAAGGATTCACCCATAAAACAGCATTTGCCACTAGCAAACATGTTCAGAAGTCAAGGTGACTTGTAATCATAAAAGCCAGAATAATAATGGCAAAAAGCAGCTCCCAGCAGCGTTACAGATGCAAAAGCAACATGGGAAAAGAGGCATTGATTGATTCTTCAGTCAGCCCTCATGCGGATATTAGCATAGCCTACAGAAATTATTTGACAGGTTCTTTGTGGACAATATTCTTTGTGGAAGCCAGTATACAAGATTTCTTTGAATCTGAACATGCTGAGGTGTAGATAATATTGTGTATCAGCCAAACATGAAAGATGAAAAGACTATTTAACACCAAAAATTAATCTATCTGAGCAACAGTGGTGGTCATTTTTGTTGATGTTTTGCATGTCTTATCTCCGCAAATCCATCACAGAAAATGAATCATCGACAGAAGTACCATGGGCAGGCAGCATAACATGAAGAATCTGTGTTCCAGCAATAATGAAAGTTAAAACCCTCAATGTCTAATTGTGCTTGTGGACTTTCATCTTTTATGTTATCTGTCTGGAGACACTGCATTTACTTCATGGCTGGACTGTCTGAATAACAAGAGAGATTTCAAAAGAGCTAAACCTCCCCAAGTATCACATGCAATCATGTCACTCGACAACAAGGGTAGCGCATTGTATCTTGACAGTGAAAGATTTTGCGGTGTATAAGGCAACCATTGATTGCTGCTGATTCCATTTCAATAGGTGCTTCTCTTATTTTTCTGTGATGAGGAGATAACAAGTCTCCTTTTCCCCACTAAAAAGAGAGATTAAAGAGGAACGGCTGCACCCCATCCTGCGCAAGTCTGACAGTCTCTCTCTCTTAGCATCAGCACAATGCCACAGAAATGAGGATGGCTGTTTTATCAGGATTATTTATGTTGAGACACCTTGGTAATTTGATGGATATCACCACTTCTCTTTTCAGTGTAATTCATAATAGCTAAATGGTGAAGATATTGCATGTGGCAGAGGAGGACAACAGGGACTTAACAGCTCACCTGCAAGATTCTCCTGAGAGACTCCAGGTAGCTCCGCTCGCTCTGAATGATGGAGCCGAGGATATGGCGTCTGACAACCTGCGTAGACAACAGACCAGTCAGGAAATCTAGCACTAAGAGGACATGATGGGGCTGCAGTGTGCGGTGTGCTTTCAGTTAAGCACGGTGCAGGTTGATGGATTGCACTATAATCATGTGTTTGTCACAGGAGGAAAAAGACTCAAAGAGGAGTAGGTCTGTTTGAACAAGGCCTCACTCGGAGTACTGAATCACTGGATTTCCTATGACATGAAAGTGGCTGTTCTAGCTGTTATAAAACACACTGCTTTTCCAAACACGATAAAGAGAATAGAGCATATAGATATGTAAAAATACTGAAATAACAAATGAAGACTTTTAACATTACAGCCTAGAGCCTTATCCCAAGGCTATTGGGTACAGAATATGTTCAAATAAATGCTAGATGTTAAGTACAATGCATGCATCTGCATGTGCAGGCTACATTTATTTAGGAAAAATAACACAAAATATTTGCAGAAACTGTCAGGTGCACCTGGTGGTTGGTCAGCCCCTCTGGCATGGGGCTCAGCTGTGGAGGAGGATGCTTCTCTTCTGACACAGCCACATCCAGGTATCCTGCATCATCCTCCTCTTCTGCAGACATTCAGACATGAAGGACAAAAATACAGAAAGGTTAAAAAGAGAAAGAGAGAGAGAGAGAGAGAGAGTGTGTGTGTGTGTGTGTGTGTGTGTGTGTACAGAATGATGAGACTGAGAGGGGAACAACAGAAAGGCAGGCTTCAGATCTCACTGCAGCTGGAGACACTGCGACACAATAAGTATATTACCTGAAAAGACAGAGAGAGAGAGAGCAATGCAGAAATGAGTGAGAAAGAGAGGCAGAGAGGCCTTCGGAAAAAAAGAAATAACTTCCAAAACAATACTGTATCTCTGTAGGAGTAAAGGAGGCACACAGAAGTGTGTCTGCAAAAACACGATCCAACACATTCTCATCTCTGCATTGGCACCATAAAGACATAGATACCAGAAGCTTCCACCGTTCCAATTAAAGACTTTGGAATGATAACAGAGGATTGGTGGAAAAGAAATATAATGCTGTGCAGATTTCCCCCGATCAACATCTAAAAATAGCAGCACTGGCCTCTTTACCTCTTTGTGATGGCTCAGAGATTTGTTTGAGGCATGGGTCTGGTATCTATGGTTTATGGAGCTGCTCGATACTCCATTAATGGATGCTAATCTCTCTCTATTGTTAGACAAGGGTTCCTATAACACAACCTATATCGTACCGCATGAGTTGCTTCATCCTTCTCTTTCTCACACATCAAAAACTTTACTCAACCATATCATCTGTCTTAAAACTGAGAAAGCCTGTCTGTTTTGTTTATTATAGTTATAATCAGTGAGATCTTTCTTTTTCAGTACTTTCATTTCTCCCTGAAGGGATTTGTATAAAGAAAAAGTGAGACTTTCTGCCTTGAAGACTACTTTGGCTTGGCTAGCTTTACACATTGGCAACTGCCTATAATTTAAAAAGTCAACTGTTACAAAACCCAAACTTCATAACCAATACCCATTAATAAAAATAGTAGTAGTAGTAGTAAAAATAACTTTCATACAAAAAGCCCAGCTGACCAACATTTACAAAGATTTCAGACTTCCCTGCATTACCCAATTGATCTTTTCTCTGCAGGAAGGAAACTTTTCGCATGACGGCTATTTTGGTCTTTTCAAGCCCATCCTTCGTTCCACTTCTCGCCGCCTTCATGAGCTGCTGAACCTGGTTGGAAGGAGCAGACACAAACAATGAAGGAGCGTTAGAGCACGAGGAAAGTGCCATGCTGTGGAGACTTGATAATCTACGGTGCTCCTCTGGAGAGAGATGGAGGGAAGTGGCGCTCAGTGGGCTCATCATGAATCTCACCATCTGCGACTCCCTGTGGGTCGCTGTACAGCCTCTAATCAGACAGTCTATGAGCATATCATGGAGAGATTATGGTAACAGAGTGAGCTCCACATCAGAGTACCAGAGCTGCATTGCTCAGTGTTGGAGAATTCAGTTGACCGCAAACTCCACCCTGAGCATCACAGAGGCCCTGCAACCAGACTCCACAGACCAAGAATACACCAAGGGTGGTAGTATTTTTAAATGATGCTACTTCAGGAAAGTAGGTCATTGATTGGGGGCAAGTTGCACTGGTGTTTATGGAAATAAATACGCAGAATATTATTTAATAATTCATGTGTCCCATAAATGTGTCTTGCATTAAACCAGGCAGGGAAAGAGATAGACCGACAGAGAGTCTCAAAGCAAAGTTACAGTCCAAAGGAAAGCTGGGAAGGATGGTGCAGAGAGTCAGTTAAGCCTTTGAGTCAGCTGAGCATATACAACACAGCATATTTCAGCTCTGAGTGATCATCTATCCTATTGGCAAACATCTAGCAGAGTGATTTGAGCTCTGCGAAGATTTAGTGTGATATAGCTGTGTTCACTTGCTGCTGGAGATATACCTTGATGTCATAGTTGTGCTTGCCAGACAGCCTCATGGCCAGTTCACGTTTGGTCTTGGCACATCGTTCCCTCAGCCGACGCACTTCAGGAGAGAGCTACAGGTGTTGGACAGGGACAGGCGAGGCATGGGGGCAGGTTGCATTTAGCCACAAGAGGCGAAGGGAGGAGGAAAAAGTAGGGGAGAGGAAATAGAAAAAGGAAATGGAGGCAAAGTGATCAAGGCAAAACAAGCTACGCAACATCAGGAATTAATCACAAGCATAGAGAGTGAAGGCTTGGAGCACTGCTTTGGTCAAAGGGGTTATGTTGTATGAGACTAATGGACACTGATTTATAGAAGGGTGGGGGGAGGGGTGCAGGAAGTTTAGGGCAAATATTAAAGAAGAAAACTCTGTCGCAGCTCTCCCAAGCTGCTCGAATTAAGTAGTGAACTGAATAAGTGGAGAACTTCAGGTACTTTTGGAGAAAAATTAGACACAGTCTGTCTACACAATAAACAATTAATCAGACTAATTAAAAACAATATGTTTTTGATGAAGGCTGCACTAGCCGAAAAGGGTTGCTGGGCCCTAATAGTCAAGGTTTCATTAATTGTTCAACTAGTGCAGCTGACTCCTTCCTTTTGTTCAGTCACCTGGGACTCACAAGCATGCTGAGAGAACTGTGGAGGATTTTCACAACACACCTTCCTGTAATTACCTAAGCAACTCATTTCAAATCCCAGTATAACATTTTTTTACTTTTGGTCTCCCTCGTTTCTCAAAGCATTGATTTAACTCAGGATTTTCTAGGATTACAATGGTATTATAACCATACATAAACACCTTCAATATGTAAAAATATGTAAAGGCAGGTATAAATCTATATATTAATAATGATTCAACATGGCAAAATACTTTTTTATTGGTATGACTCCAAAGTTTCCCTATGCCTGCAATGGTGCATGCACGTTAAAGGCTGGTGAAGCATAAAGGAAATGCAGTACAATGTGAATGTGCACACAGTGCCATCATGTGGAAGACTGACACTGTGTAGCCGTGCTGCACAACACTGATGAATAACATCCTTAGCAGAGAAGAGGCAAGGAGATCTGAGGCTTTTCAAACAGAAATGCCTCTTGTTTACTTTCTGTTATAAATTTTTCATGTTCTTTATAGTTTCCTTCCAGTTCTATACATTAATAAAGACAACTGCGCAAGAGGAGCAGGAGATGAAATATTCTCCTTGATTATCTTTTAAGTGTCTGAAACCAACCAAAACAACCTGTCCGGGCATGATGCCATTTAAAATAAACAGACGATTTGTGTAAGGTAAATACACACATCAGGCATGCATCCACACACACGGCAATACTACCTTGCTCCGTGTTGGTAGTTTGGTCTCGTTATCAGACTGCTCGTCATAGCTTTCAAACTCACTGGAGCTCCATCTGTTGTCTGCATCCAGAGGACCACTGTCTCTCTGAACATCTTCATAGATCATATCTGCTAAACACACAATAATATTACACATCAGAAGCTCTACACCAAGATTCATGAGTGGACAAACATCCTTAACAAACATAATTCTGTCGCAGCTACAAACCTTCATCAGGAGAGAGGGGGTCCTCACTTGGAACATCATCATAGATCACCTCTGAAGCCTCCACTGTCTGTGGCTCAGCTTCAGCCACACATAAAGCTGGCAAAGACAACCAGTAACATCAAAGTAAACAAACATTGTTTTTAAATGGAAAAAGAGCAGTTCCTGTCTTCTATCTTTTATCTTCCTTTCTGTTTGATAGTTGCACCTCCTGTTGTTAGATCATTCTTTTACATTTCTCCCCCAAAAACAACACACACAAGGGCATGCGCACACAGCTCAAAACTACATTGCCTGAATCCTTTTGGCAACGCAGAATAGATAAAAGACGCCAGATCTTCTAGCCTCGGGTTAGGAATTTACACAGCCTTTGAATATTTACATATCATTGTATCATTTGCATTTAACATTCTTCTTCAGGGAGATCTGGCACGTCTCTTGTGCATGTTGCCATAATGGCTTGGTCCATGTGATGCAACATGATTGTATCCAGCTTGTTTGAGCTATTGACCCATTCTATCTCCATGCTCGGCAGGATTTGTCATTAACTGCTTTGAGAGTGTTTCAGCCTAATTTAGCTCAGTGAGCTTTATTGATTTGGTTTTAAACTGTGATTTGTCTGTAACACTTTCTTCTAAGCCCTGAACAGCAACAATCACTGTTTTCAATTAATCTGATTGGAGATGTGTATTCTGTCATGGATTATAAAGCAGAGTTCAGTCTAAAATTCGAAATAACCTTGGACACAATCCAGGAGATGAACAAAGAGCAAGTGTTTTTCGACAAAAGAGGATTAGCTACACAAATGTTCTTTATATCTCGCTCACTTTCCTACGCTTGTGCATTCAGAAAGGATTCAGAATAGAGAAGAAAACAACTGGATTTGGGCTATCAGCCTGACTATCAGCATATCTGCAAAGTGACTAGGCCTCTTGGGAACATGGCTTGTTATTTCAAACGTGGTAAACCAGAAGTTCCTCACTGTGTTTTCTTACTTTTATTTAACTTTTCTCTACAGTGACACTCCAATAAACTCGTTCATAGGTCACACTGACACTGCAGGCAATCAAAAAATACACTGCCATTATGAATACATCCTAGTAGTTGAAAATATGAATGCAAAAAACATAGCAAAGCATTTGTGAATCAATGTCAAATAATCACATCACAATGTGCCATGACCACAATCAAGGAGTGAAAGGACATGGTTGCTGTTACAAACAGGAAATACTTAATTATTCATAATGATCCATATAAAGTACATTTGGTCAAACTAAAACACAGTAAACAATAAACAAGATGCCCTCCACAGCAGGTTCATACATCTGCAAAATATTTCCTGGAGTCTGTACCAAATGTAAAAACACAATTGTAGCATTGTAATAGATGTATCATTAAGATCAGTAAAAAGGTAGTATATATTTATTTTGTTTAAAGTTAGCTTGTTTTTCGTTGTGTTTTCGTTACCGCCATATTTCTACAGCTGAGAATGGACAAAAACTCTCGATAGAGCCATTCGCAAGTTTCGCAGCCACCGTAGTTTCTCCCACACGCTTAGAACAGGAGGGTGATCCAAGTAGCATTCAAATGGTTGCAAACGGCAGTTTCACTAGATGCCACTAAATCCTACATACTGGACCTTTGAATATACTGTACATGTTCGAAATGGCAGCAGAGGCTTGTGTGGGAAAATACATCAGAAGAGTGGGACATAAAAAACGGCTTCTTTACATCTCTCATTTCTGAGCCACCTTCATATAACGGCAGCACTGCTGACTGAGTCGAAATCCAAAAGCAATTTTCCCTCATGGAAATGGTTCTCTATTGATCCTCATCCTGAATTAATTGGATTCATGTCATGTCTGTGTAGAAATCAAATCATGGTTGAGAATACCTGCGAGCAAGCTAGTGTGTATTGTGTCAGTAAGTGTTTGAATGGAGTGTGTACGTGTGTGTGTTTGTGCTCATGGATGTGTCTGTACATATGTGTGTCTGGCCTCTTTCCCCGAAGAAATCAATGAACCATAAGATCATTGTAGGCCTATAATATAGTGTTCTTGCCACCTTTGATCAAGGTCAAGAAATGCAATGTGCAGTACTAACAAAATACTGGTACACAATTTATATTGCCAGTGTCATTATGGTGTGCTCCACAGTGCTGTTTACGCAACTCTGGAGTCCCATTTGGTTTTCTAACAGATCTGTCTGCGATGTGAACACTATAATACATAGGTGGAATGAGCTTGAATCCCAAGGCAAGCTTAGGTTTAATCTTTTTGGTCTGAAATTGAACCCTTGATCTACAATATAAGGTGCATCACGTCCCTGTCAATATAATTTAGTTCTGTACCTTCAGAGATGTCCCTTGAGCCGGAGCCTTCCTTGACAATTTCTTTGCTGTGATCTCCTGAATCAACCGGCGTCTCCACAGCTGACAGCACCACAGGAAGCCCCTGGAGCTCCTCTCCCACACAAGGAGCTGAGGTACTGGGCTCGGCTGCTGCTGCTGAGGCCCTGGAAGGTACCCAAATGTTAGCACAGTTAAAGTAACACTGAGTGCTGTGTGCCTCATTATGAGTAGATTTTAGTGAGAGGAAGGGGAGGCAGAGTGGCTAGAAGTGGGAGTTGCTAGTTCTTTGCTATCCAAGCAAGCAAATGCATACTCCCTAAAGTCTGACAGAACACATATTGCTGCTGTCAGTTATTGGGATATTTTTGAGGGAACACTATTTTTACATATGGGCAGCTGTGCATTTTTACATCCACCAGGGAGGCTGTCTTTTCTTTCCCCTTTGTTTGTCTGTGTATTTGATAGTTAACAGAAATATGTCAAAAACCAATTAACAGATTTCAATGAAATCTGGAGGAAAGTGAGGGCATGTGACATGGAGCAAGTGATTCATTTTTTTGTGTCAATTTGGTCCGTTCATCTTGTGTATTGGATAATGTCTTTTGCGCTCTTTTGTGTGCTGTTCCTTGTAACACAATTGTAAATGTATTAAGAGACTAGCTAGTTCACATGTAACTAGAATTATTAACTTATTATCTTAGAATTATACTTCGTACACGGATTCTATTCACATTGCGGATCAAAGATTTTTTACAGAATTACTCAGCATTGTGATATAGGGTGTTTTCACCATTTTCACATGATGTACTGCACTCAATTGAATGAAAATTATCCAGCATATGAAGTCTATAACTGTCTACTATTATGTGTATTTTGATACAGTTGTGGAGTCAGATACAGATTAAACATTTTCCATCACCAAATAACACATTTAGAGAATTGTTCAACCTTGGTAGAGGTATAGGTTTTCTGCTTTCTTTCTTTTTCTTTTTTTTTCTATGTAGGCTTTACTGGCCCTTTGGTCATGAAACTTTTTCATCCACACAGGACCTTTAGTGAAAGTGAAAATAGTAAAATATTCAGAATTAAAGAGTAGATCTTTTACATAATTATTTGTGACAACAATTTCTGCCACTTTTTCCCAATAAGTTGTATTAATAGTGAGTGTATGGGGGTTAGTTGTGCTTATCCACATTTTCAGAAGAAATATATACTGTATATATTTATATATATATATAATCACACCTACTGCTTGTTACTTGAGTTACTTTACTTGCCCCTGAGCACTGTCAAATCATTATCTGTCATGCCTGCGGCTTACCATAATCACCGCTGGCTTTCTGAATGAAAACATGCCCTGAACCACCTATTAAAAACAGACTCTGACATCATAGGGGAAAATCTTGTTGACACAGCTATCACATGGCCTGTGTTGAGGCTGCCAGTGAAGGATTGTCCTCCCCCACATGACTGATAATATGACAGGATCCAGCATGTAGGAGAGTCCCATCTACACTAATTAAACCTGTCCCTCTGCTAAACACCTCAGCAAGGCTTGTAATGCCAGCAGCAGCAGCAGCAGCCACTCAAAGTGATGGGCAACTTGTAGACAAACAGGAGGTGCCAGGAAAAAAAATGTGCACAAAATGCACAAAATTTGGAGCTGTTGAGGAGGCAGCCTTGCAGACTCTTACTTTACAATAAAGTGGCAATGGAAGTAGACTATCTGTATTCAACGATCTTGCAAACCATTATCTTTGCTTGTAGTGTACACCAGGTGAACTGTGTATTATGAGTCAGAAAGAAAGAAAATAATGCCTGGAGCAGACAAGGATAAAAAAAAAACAACAGTAGGTAGTTTGGAGCATCTGTGTTACCATACACAGAAAACTGATAAGTAAGATTCACTAAATGAGAATAATTTAGATAGTGTCAATCACAAAAAAGCGTTTCAATAATGACTTTAAAATTCTTCAGCAAATACCAACAGTCTGATACTCCAATCTGGTCCAAAGCGAAGATGAATTACAAAGTTATATATAAATGTAACCATGTATGTAACTATAATCTCATACTGACAAGTATAGCATTCTAAACATTAGAAACTTTATATAAATATAGTCCTAGTTCTGGTTATGTTTATGCCATGCTCTCCCTGTTGTGCTATTAATGCCCACTACATATCTGGTAAGTAGATTTAATGCCCTGCCAACATGTCTTATTAGAGCTACTGATAGTAGCCATTTGATTTTGCAGTGGTGTCAAGCTGCAAAAGACTGTAAAGTATTACTCTGCTGCATTCTTCATGATGCTGGATCATTTATCTCAATCTAAAGAACAAAAATGATCTCAACCCACATGAAAACAAAAAAAGAGCTATTTGTCAACACATTTCATACGATAAACTGATCTCTTGTCATTAAAATTGCTTGTGTGGAAAAAGAGTGGAGGCAGAACAATAGCGATATACAGCTTGTCTGCCTAACTGTATGCATTCATGTCAGGTGTGAGTGATTTGAGCAGTGTGGCTATCGATCCAGGCATATCTTTGTGCACCCCTTATCTGTGCCTATAAGCTAGTGAGTCATATAGCTCAAGGAGAGAAGCAGGAATCATTTTTCAATGCAAATGACATAGCCTGGGGCAGAGCACAGCCTAAAACAGAAGCTGCCTGAATGCAAATCTCACACTTCCATCTGTTTCCATTCCCTTCAGCTACTGTGCCAGAGCAGTACTACCTGCCATAGTTCTACCTGTTTTGCCCCCTGGTCTCTCTTGAGCATAGGTGTTCTTTATAACTGCACAAGCATTGTGCTGGCCATACTGATGGAGTTGTGTTTGTCCTGAGGTCATAAATCTCCTCCATAAACTACTGACCACTCCTCACATTGAACCATTCCCACGATGCACCCCGTGTTACTGCCCAAAGTTGTTCAGTGCACGACAGACTCCAATTAGATAGCACTCAAAAGTATTTGGTTCATGGCATCTCATTATATTTTTATACACGTTTGTTTCTAATGCTTTTACAGTATCACCTTTTTCTTTTGCTTTCACAGCACATCCAACTGAGGTACAACAAGGTTAGGGGGTCTTCAAAAAAAGCGGCTGTGAAAAATAAATGTGTTCTGTAAGCTACATTAGATGAATTTCTTCTCAAGGGCAAAAGTGTTAAGTTCTGCAAGGCTGCAAAAGGGTAAAAAGGTGAAAAAAGTCACTTTGATGGGGGAAAAAACAGTTGAAGGAAAGTTATACTCTCTAAAGTTAGAGCTCTGTGTATATAAAACAGACGCATACATGCCACGTTGTCATGGTATCTTTTGTGTTAATCTTTTCATTGCTGAGGTCCCGTGCAATGCATTTAATGAAAACTATCTGTCAAGGGGTAAAAAGTCAGAAGTAAATGCTGGCATCAAACACTGGAGCACACATAAAACTCACGAGAGAAATGCTGCCTTGAGCCTAATAGCTGTAACGAGCTGATGTGCTGTCATTGCAGAGTTAGGAAAAACCTATATTTCTGCAATAACAATCGTAAAGTAATTTTGGCAATATTATTCTAAAACTGCTGACAGATCTGGTGGATGTGCTGACAGTCTTAACACCTTGATGATGGAAAGTGCTATTGATAGCTCTTCTTTAAAAGGCAGACTATTAACTAAACCAAAGTGGAAATGTGCACTCAGCAGAAATCTCCCTGCATGAGAAATTGCCAAGACCTCACTGTGACACTATTGCACACATGCACATAAGCACACACATATGCAATCATTCATGCACACACATATGCCCACAGCAGAAACATATACTGTACACATACTGTACACAAATACAGGCGCCTCTTTTCAGCACAGGAAAGCCCACAGGAATCCAAACCCTGAAGTCCACTATCAGTAGAGGTTTCTGAACACACTTCCTACAGTAGAAGCACAGGTGGGAGGCTTCACCAAAATCAGGGCCCCTGCATGGTTTCATCATGCAATTCAGGGAGGCTGGAGAGGGATCATTCTGATAAGATCTGAACCCAAGACTGTTTGCAAATATTTTGTATGGTTTGTTTTAGAGTTGGGACCAATTCGATCCAATATTGGTATCGGCTGCCAATACTGTCATAATTCACTCATCCGATCCAGATTCCATAGTCTAATGTTTGCATGAATTATAAATATGTAATAATGCAATTTTAAGCCCATAGCAAATGTTGTAGCACAAATTAATAATTAATTAGTAGTAGTAGAGTTAGACGTACAGGCGTAGCTTGCGCTGGACCATGAATCTGCCGTAACATAACATGAGACAGTCTGCAACTGAGTGAGCTATTAACAGTTGGCTAACTCAACATGTCCTTAATTTGGAGATATTTTAGTCTCGAAACACAGAAAAGCAAGACAGCAACTTGTAATGTGTGTAAAGCCAACATTTTGAGGGATGGAAGTTGTGCAGCATCGTACAATACTACCAGTTTAATTAAGCATCTGAAAAAGTATCACGTGAAAGAACACCAGTAGTTCATGCTAGCCAACAACCAAAAAGACAACTCCAGGCAGCAGACACTCACTGATGCATTCCAGAGGCACGGTAAACTTCCAGCAGACAATGCGAAGGCTAAAGGGATTACTGAGAGGTTGCTCAATTTCATCATGATATCAAATGATCAACCACTATCTGCCGTGTAAAATGTCAGATTTCGCAGCCTGTTGGAAAACTTAGAGCCAAGGTATTGTTTGCCATCCAGGAAGTATATATCAGAAACTGCCAAACTATATAACCGAGTGTCATCACAGTTAGCGCGCAGCTAAAAGATGTTTAATCCATCAGTATTGGCAGATATCCAAATGCAGGTATCTGAATCGGGTTGGAACTGAAAAAAGTGGATCATGCATCTGTAGTTTGTTTCATCTTAAAACGTTACAGTAAATCTCATAACGTGGAAACAAACAAGGACAGTATGTAAAAATCAGTATAGTATACTATAATTTTGTGTGTCTCTGACCTGTCGCTGGTGGTTCAAGCAGTTCAAAACACGTCAATGTGCGTCCCCTGTATGAAGGTGGTATAAGGTGATATTTCAGTCTTCATTTCACTTTGGGGCTTTTTGCTCAAGGCATTAAATAGGATAGCTGTCTTTCGAATGGAGAGCCTGGGTTCAAGCTGATAGTGAGCTAAAGTATCCTTTGGAAAAAACTCTGTCTATCAGCTCCAGGGCTGCTGTTCTGTACTGTAGATGACTTTGACTGCCGACCTCCCTATGGAGGAAGGCAGGCAAAAAGACAGTTGCCTCAGAGGAATCAATAAACTATCACATTATCATTTACTGTGCTGAGGCCTTGAACTGTTTTCTTGATTGCATGAAAGGTGGTGTCTGACTGCACTGGGGATGGGGTCATTTCATTCATACACCTACTAAGCCAGAAATGTATATTGAGACTACAGTTCAATTCAAATTACCAATAATCAAGCTTTTGATTATCAGATGGATTTTAATCTTTCCACATGTGGATGCAGGAACTCTGTCTGTCATGGTTTATAGTTATGTCCTGTTTTATTTAGAAATATTCTTCTTCCCTCATGTGTCTTAGTTTTACTTCCTGTCTTTGTTTGCAAGCAATGTTGTTTGCTTTCCCGCCAGTTTTGATTATTTGCCCCGCCCTGATTAGTTTCCCCTGTGTCTCGTTATCTCCCCTCACCCGAGTGTATTTAGTCTGAGTGTTTCCCTTGTCTCTTTTAAGTTAAATGTCCCGGCCTTTGTCTACTGTATTTCCCAGGTGTTATTGTATTATTTCTGTTTCCCTGGACCTCACCTGGATTTAGGGTTTTGCTTGCACCTTGTCGGACTTATTTGCCTGTCTTGGACTGTTTAACCTGGTTTGACCAGAGCCTGCCTGATATCCTTGTAAGCCTTTTTTCCCATCATTAAATCATTGAACCTCACCAGTCCTAAATTCCACAAGTTTTAGATGTGATTTCACCCCTATCCCAAGAAAATAAAATTACATTTACATAGAACCATGCAGTTTGTTTCATTTTTATGTGTCATTGTTGAGTGCTTTGAGCATCATAAACTAATGTCCATCCTCCTACATTGTATTGGGGTGGCAGCAGAAATCTTAGAGATTGTTATCTTATAACTTAAGCAGAGAGAACCAACACTGTTTGCATGCCTACTTATCATTAGGATTACATGGGAAAAAATATTTTTTGTGATTGGGTGAACTGACTTTTACACTGCATAATAGAGTATAAACAAAGCTCATCATATTATACTGTATGCTGATCATGATTTAGGCAGCCTGTGATTTCCCTCTAAAATTCAGCAACATCACTTTATACTTGACATTATCCATTGTCACTGTGAATGTGACATGCCATCTGGCATCTAAATGTTGTACAAATAGATGCAGCGTGACATCAGAGTATCTCATACCCACTGTGGTGTGTTTGAATAGAGTGTAAGCATGACATTATCTCCGATATAATGACATAAGACTGATGTAGTATGATGTTGAGGTTACTTTCTCCACTGCCCTTTAGTAATTTTCCCCATACTGTGACAGGAATCAGAGGCAACTTACCAGCTGGGTGACTCATTAACTGGAACATCTGTCAAAATAAGGAAATCAGCAACCATTAGACAAAGTATTCCAAAGCAAAGGAAGCACATATTTAAAAATGACAAATGCAACTTTGTCAGAATTTTAAAAAGACAGTTTGAGAGACTGTGACTTTGTGTTGTAATTACTTATTCTCTCTTACTTCTTGTATGCAGTAGAGTTACTGTCAAAAACTGCTTACACTTGCTTACATGGAGGACACCTAAGTCTGAGATACTTAAGCAGATGGTGTAAAGTAGTTACAACTAAAAACTGATTTTGCATGGTTGTACTATATTTTCACAGCAATGGCGCATGTACACAGAAGGTGCTGTTAAACAAATGCCATGATCAATTTCCTTTGGATCCCAACATGTAAACTCATGTCATCTGGTGAGGGAGGGATCTGAATCTCAGCTGTTCTCAACACAGCAGACCTCCACTGCACACTATTATCAACACCCAGAATTCCCCTCCGCATCTCCACAGCCCACTTAACGGATTACCACACGCAAACTTGGTTAAAAAAAAAAGCTTTTTAATTATGCATTAATCGCTTCACTTTGTCCAACAGAACTTCTCCAAGACCTAAATCTTACTCTTTATCCGGGCATGTAATTACCATCGCCTGTTTGGCAACGTTAGCCAGGTAGTAAATATATCATACTTATATCTACATAACTTCATCCAATTAAGGGGAAAGTTAACTCTGATCTCCTATGCCTGTCTGCCTGAGGCAATAATTAAATCCTGTTAAGTAGAGATTAAAACCACATACAACACTCACACAGTGTGTGGCTTTGGGAAACTGATCAGATTACATTAACTAAAGAAGAAACATAAAATGTACAATTTAGAGCCAGTTTATCAAAGACAGATCATTGTATGAGTGAGAGTCTTCTTAGCTGGCTAGTAAATCACTGCATACATACAGGTAGCCTATTACTTTGGTTTCATTCAGAGTTGGAGGGTGTGTGAACCACTGAACCACTGAACAACAACCACATCACTGTGACTGATCGGCATAGTCACCGACCCTAAGCTAACCGCTAATTGTCAGTAGCTTAAATACCTCCAAACCATAGGCTAGCCCTCGTTTTCTATTTCTACACCTGTTAAATACATAAGATAGGGGTGGGTGTGGCAGTTCTGGAGTTGTTAAAAGGTAAAGCTAAACTGAGTAGCCTAATGCAAGGAGTAAGGAACTGTACAGAAATTAAGGAGGTGTGGAGGGGGATGAACCTATTTTACTTTGTAAAACAGCAAGGCCCTCCCCAGCTCCATTAATATTTTCTTTAGACCCTACCTTTGAATAAATAAACTGAACTCCCAGCAATATCTTAATACACTAAAACATATACAAAAAATATGTACCCTAATTTAAACATTAATATTGCTTAATGGAATTCATCCCCCAAATGCACACATTAGAAGAAGTGACTGATTACTTAGTAGTTAGTTGTTAAATATATTTTTTTAAATCAGCAATAATTAATGAGTAATTGCTTACATGTTTCAAGTAACTTACCCATCAACAGTACATCTTGATGCTAATTAGGTACTTTTACTTGAGGGAAGTTCTGAATTATGCCATATGGTATTGGTATATTTACTTGAGTAAAGGATCTAACTCAAGTCAAGTCAATTTTATTTATACAGCCCAATATGAGAAATCACAAATTTGCCTCAAGGGGCTTTAACAATCTGTACAATACACGACACCGTTTATCCTTAGACCCTCGATTCAGATAGGGACCCCCAAAAAAACCCTTTCACGGGAAAAAATGGAAGAAACCTCAGAAAGAGCAACACAGGAGCGATCTCTCTCCCAAACAGTACATTTTCCACTGCCTTTTACTTTCCACAGTGCAAGTTTATCACTTTTAGACTGTCCTGAACAGCTGACCCAGAGCTCTGTCATCTCTACAAGTGAACAACCAAGATTGATTCCGCATCAGTTTTTAAAAAATGTATTATTCCTGAAAATGTGTTACCTGCAGTAGAAATTGAAGCTCCATCCTTGGTGGGAATGCCCTCCTGTCCAGCAGGAGGCGAAGTTCTGAGGAGTTGTGTGCTGTCTGCGCCTGTTTGTGACATTTGGTCAGATCTAACAGAGTCAGAGCCTATCCCTTTGCTGTCCTCCTGAACTTTCTCCTCATCCGTACTGTCCTCAAACAAAAACTCTTCCCCTTGCTCCTCATCTTCCTCCTCTTCATCCTCCTTTGGCGGTTGCTGAGACATCACAGTAGACATAATCCCTGAAAAAGAGACAAAATTCAAGTGTAAATAGTTTGTTCCAAAATTAGATGTACACCATTTGAGTTGAAAGTGACACCTATGATGAGAAAATGATTGGTACCACATAATCAAAAAAGATTTTAGTATTGAAAAAGATGAAGTTGCTTAAGGCTTTGAATGACAGAATGATAACACTTAATCTTCTAATAATAATTCTAATAATAAGGAAGTTAAGATAATTTCTTTATGGATTTGCAAACCTTGAAATATTGTTCTACTAAATCAAAGTCTTTTGATCTGATATTAAGCTGCACTTAATATGAACTCAGGCATTATTGCTTGAACTTTAAGGTGCTATTTCCAGAGTACTGACATTAAGGCTGTTGTTTTAACTTCCACCATTCATATGATAGGAATTATTCAGCTGAAGCCAAAAAAAAAGGTAAATGGACTGAAGGATTGGAATGTTCTCTGGTCTTTCTAAACATACCAAAGATGCTTAACAGCAACAGCTGCATGTAAAGTACCTTAAAGATAAAACTTAGTGTTGTACTAAATAACACTTAGCTGAACTGAAATGAACTCTTAACCCTACAGTGTGTTCACAACAAAACGTCACATTCTCTGACTTGTGTTCTTCAGTGCATGCAGTAAAGTGTACTTGGTGTTTTCTTGTAGTGCATAAAAACACCCTAAATTGAGCAACTTTTTCAAACTGTTTGACTAAATAAATGAAATATAATAAAAGTAATGCACACACAACTACTCCACATTTCAGGTGCACAGAGAGAGAAACAGAGTATAATCCTAGCACTATAACATGACATATGGTCATTAGAAAGACTGTTTGTTAAATCAAAGAGTCTGACTAGGCTTAGTGGCAGATTAATTAGGATATCCACACACCCACTGATGAAAACATATGCCCTAACATTATAGACCTCAATTATCTATCTATAAAGAGGCTAATTTTATGTTGTCTTATCAATGAAAACAGGTATGACAGCAGAGAATACAGTATTTACAAACACATAATATGTTTTACAGTGATTTTGGACCCATGGTACTTCCTCAACAAATAGCTGGGTGTGTAAATTGTCAGCTGTAATCATGGAAATTAAATTTGTTGTTAGCATATTTTTGTTTTTTGTATTTTGTTGTTAGCATATTTTCAAAATAAAATGGAAATTTTCCACATGTGCCCTCAAGGAATCAAATTGCTGCATTAATTGTTTCATTATTTAATTTCAAGTGGGGATTTTCTATGACTTACAGACTTTGTTTCTGTACATGTTAGTGTACCACTCCAGAACTCAGCATCTGCTTTGCATTTTAATTAGCACCGAACTGCTTCCAATGCTGGAACATTCTTGGGCCTGATAGGGTAGTTTGTCGGGCTCCTTTGGGGAAATGACAGCATGGAGCAGAGGCAGCTGTGCGGGGAAACAGCCCTGAAACATGCTGCTTGCGGATTGTAAAATTCATTGTCAGCACTTATTGTTTAACTTGAATACACGGGCATGATGTCTGTTACGGCTCTCATTATAGTTTACTACTGCTTGCTGACAGCTGAATTTGGACATGATGTTTGTGATTCAGGAATAGAGATGGCTTTGAATTCTGAATTGCCACTTTATTTGTTTAAGAAGTCTTTAAATTACAGTGAAAATAAAAGCTATGTAAAGCAAACACTGCTACTTTCTTTAGAAATAAATTCTGTGCCTGTTTACAAGTATGATATGCCACTGCAGCCTTTGGACCCAGTCGCCTCCACTGTACCACAAACACAGCTTCTCCAGTCGGCCCACTCATTGGTCAAATCAACAATGACTCTTTTGTGGAGGGAAAACTTCAGTTCAGCCTAAGAAAGCATTGTTTCTACATTTGTCACTGCCGTACGGATTAGCTCACAGGTCATTTGGGCCATGGCTGTGCGGTCTATGGTATGGGTCATATAATTTTTGGAAAAATTTAGTATTTTGTCAGACGAAAGCAGCATCCCCTTTGAATGAACGTTATAGAAACCATCAGTGTAAGATTTTATTGAAAGTTGAATTGAAAGTAACCCTAATACAAAACAGGAACCCAAAAGTTTTTCACTTAAAAGATCCTCCTCAGAATCAAAATGACAGGTTTTCTGAACAACTGTCTTTGAGGAAAGGCATTTGGACAAGCCATCAAACTGACTCCAGCTTAGAAAAATATAGAGCCCCGGGAGTGGTGCTGTGTGAAAGCTATTCATGAGGGGAAAAAAAGATACATCACAGAATAGAGATGAAACCAACTCCTACACACCCTGTCCCTGACCTACATAGAGCTATGAAAACTCCCGCTGTGTACCAAATGTGGTAATGAGTGGAGGGAGGAAAGTGAGGTATACACTCTCATGGGTGATCTATGGTACACCAGGTCAGACATTTGCAGTGTATCTTCTGCCTGAAAACGTCAAAGTTATATTATGTCTTGTTTTAAATGTAGCATTTTTTCTAGTTTTGCATATTTAGTGGTGTGTTTTTTATATATATTTTCGTCCTTCACTTTCTTTCTATCTGTGATTACTAAGTTGGATCTTGTTGGTACTTGGCATCTGATTTATCTTGCCTGATTCCATCTCAACTCCCTATTGTACTGTTTCAATTTCACAAAGCAGTAAGGATATGTAATCTGCTTTAAAAAATAAAATGGAATGACAGGGTTTAAAAACAAGCAGAAGATAAAAGAGTTTCCTAACCACTAACTGTATTCAAAGCTTTCATTTGGGATTTTGCAGATCTGCTGGGCTGCATATTTAGTTCTAACCACTGATTTACAGAGGGCTATGTTTGACCAACTGCAGCCATTGGTCAGTTGCAGTCGGGTATATCAATAGACAACAGCAGAGAACAGCAGCTGGTGATGACTGAATAAACAGCATTGGAAAATCTAACAGAAAGTCACTGAGAGCACCGCTACTTGAAACTGGCACACAAACACTCAGCAGACAATGAGAGACCAGCGGACCATTGACAGCAACAAACAGTGCCAGGCAGAGATGATTCTGCCTCTGGCGCTCCTTCCTTCTTCAGCTTCCCTGAGGACCTACTATCAAGAGATACGAATGTGGCTCGGCCAATTTAGGAACTGCAAACAGCTCCTTGAGAACAGACGGAATATGTCTTTCTTTGGCTGTCAAAAGGCATAACAATCTGAGTGGGAGGCAGTTCACAGACATTTATGGATTTCATGAATTTGCTTAAACATAACATTGCCCTACCAAAGACTTTATAACACAGAAGAAGCCAAGCCTATTGCATTATATATTATGAACGTTATGAATATTTTAAATTTCACTTTGAATGAATTTCTGAAGACTGTGTGCCAAAGGCCATGTGGAATACCATATCACACTGTAAACACAACATGATGAGAGGGTTATCTATGCATATTTGAGATAGTTTATTCCTACTTTCCCCCAGGTTTGCAGTCATGTTGTCACTGTTAAAACATTCAGGGATATATTATTCATTCAGGAGCCAGTCTGGCCTTCATCTGCCCTCTGCTGTAGATAGCAGCTCTAGTAATGGCAGTCCACAACAGCAGTGATGTGCTAGTGGTATCACATTAGTCAAGGACACAGTGGGAGTAACCTCCACCTCCCAGCTGCCATTTGTGCTCACAGCACAATAGCGTGCTGGACTCTTGTGTGTGCTGTACTGTACAAATACTGAACAGAGATAAGAATATCCTGAATGTGTTGACCAGACAATGCTTTATTTATCAAGAAAAAACTTTGAAACTGACAAAATAAATATATGTGCAGGTTTGGCAGTACAAAGTAATTTCTTTTAATAATTTTGGCACACAATTTTTCAGCCTGACAAGTTAAAGATAACTAATAAATCCTGTAACACAAAGTGTCAGCTGTATCTGCAGAGAGTTGATTGGGTTGTTTATCAATGCCGACCACTCATCAATTACCTTTCTGTGTCAGTGTCTCTTGATTTCAAAAGCAAATCCCCCGCCTAACATGCCTGAGAATCATCACGTTTTCTTCAGTATCACAATAATCCAGTGATAGTTGTCAGTACATCCACGGGTACATTGCAAACAAGAACTGCTAATAGCTAGTTCGGCTTAATTTTTAATGGTGCCAATTTGCCAAAATGTAAACAAATATAGGCTAAAAAAAGCAATTTGTAGTCCACAGTATGACGCAAATGACGGGGGATGTTGGGGGGTCTTGATTTTGTCCGGGGGGTGCGGCACAATGTCAGACTTGCCCTGCCCTAATGCAACAAATAGTTAGACACTCCCTGCCTGGTACATGCTCACGCCTTTCAAACTCCACGCTTCCAGGTCCAAACCAAAGCCGAGATGTCATCATGGTTATTTTCTCAGACTTGACACAGTTTCTCCAGAGCCACAGAAGACTTTACACAACTGTTTTCACAGGCTTAGTTATCCCCATGACACATGAAGTCACCTTAAAAAAAATCTGTGGGGAAAAATCTGACAAAAATCTGTCTTACTTTGCCTTTTTAATAGACAGCCTCACTTTAACGGAAGTCCAGTGTTATCATAGCTTAAAGGGACAGTTCACCCCAAAATCAAAAGTACATATTTTACCTCTTACCTGTAGAGCTATTTATCCATCTAGATTGTTTTGGTGTGAGTTGCCGAGTTTTGGAGATGCCGGCCGTAGAGATGTCTGCATTTTTTGAATACAAAACAACTATATGGCACGCGGCTTGTGTTGCTCAAAGCACCAAAAAAATACATTTGAAAAACTCAACAGCGATGTCAGTTACTCAAGATAAGCCACAAATTTGTTGTGAGCAGTTTTATGTTGGAACTATTTTCTTTCTATCAATAATTCCTACATGAAACTGCTCACAACAAAATCAGTGTATTGCGTGTATTAGTTTGTGTGATAATCCCGATATATTAGTTACTTGTGCCTATTAAAAATAATAAAGACAAAAGTGTCCAAATTGAGTTGAATCTATTTCCCATTCCATGTCAAAGCCCCAGGATGAAGTTTCTTGCTATTGGACATCAGTATCACTACAAGAACTACAACTGGGACCACAGCGTACAGAACAACAATATTTATTTGAACTACGCTCGTGTAGATCTAAAATGTATGATGTAAACAGTTTCTGACAATTCCATTTTTGGGAGGTGCAGTGACCAAACTCGATTGGATTCCCGCAGTCAATTGTTGTCTTTGGCATCAGTCAGTGTGTTTGTTTGATGTTAGCTATTGTGCAGCCTCAGGTAGCGAGGCCTGCTGTCACTATCAGTTCAAAAGAGGGGCGGCTGCTCCTTTGATGTGCCAGTCAAATCAGATATCTCATATGAAAATGCTGTATGCTCCTGAATCAAAGTGTTCAGTCACTCTTCAGGAAGTATCACGCTGTGCTTTTAATACTGGTCAAATTAAATCTCCCCACCAGTCAATGTAAGCTCAAGATGTTAGGTTCTTTGGTCTTGGAGTGCATATCAGAAGAGCTTACAGGAAATAAGACAAGCCATGTTTCTGCAACAAGTTGTGAGTGCAACAACAAAATACTGTAGATAAGCCTCAACTTACAAACATCCCTGAATTCCTTCTCCAAAATAATTATCTGACATTCCCAGAGGAATGTGTCATTGTGTGATACAGTGCACCAGTACAACATTTGGAAGGCGTGTCACCACTATCAAATGACTGATTGTGTACTTGAACACCATGGCCTTGCATGTGTACATATGATTGCGTGAGTGCAAGTTTTCTTCTTTCTTTGAATGTGTGGCAAAAGGGATAGGGTTCCCATTGATAGTGAAGTCTTTGTGGTAGCTTCAGGCCATGCATGCATGGATTGTTAATGTCTGTTGGAAGTGCTAGACTGTGACTAAGGAGGAAAAAAAACTGATACAGTTAGTCCATGGACTGTCTTTTCCTTTTTTTAAAAAAGGCACTTGGACATCCGGCAAGTGAGGCAGAAACAGTGCCTTAGCACAAAATGCAAATTACTTGGTCAGAGGTCCCTTAGCTCACCCCTCACCCCTCTCCTCCCTGTCTCCCCTCTTTATTCTGCTCAGAGGATAGAGGCAGCGTGAAATCCATCCTGGGAGGGGCTATTGTACTCCGGGAAGTAACCGTCAAACTGGTATGGTTAAGGCCAGGCCCAGCCAGGGAATCTCTTTTTATAGCCCGAGGCTGTGGAAGAACTGTGCTGTGCTGCTGAAAAACAGCCGGCCAGAGGTGTGGGTCTGGGATGAGCCGCCAATCTCTCACTCATCCTTCCTGGAGTCTGTCTCAGGAACTGCTGCTATCATAACAAGGCCTCATGCTCTGTAGCCCCGCTGGCTCTCTCAGGCAGGCTCAGGTTTAATCGTCCATGATGGTGTGTACTCTGCCAAAGGGCCACACGGGTATCTGCCATTCCCATCCTCTCCTCCACCTTCCTTTGTCCTCTCAGCTGCCCCTATAGCTGTCGGACTGAGACAGAGAGGCACAAACCAGCACACCCACCCCCAACTCCACTCCATCAATGGCCCGTTTGGACAAAGCTGCTGTCTTTGTAACATGCTAACCATGCTGAGAGTGAGGAGGAAGAAAGAAGAGAGACAGAATGAGGGAAGGAAGGAAAGAGGGAAAGTGTTTGGAGGACAACAAATATATATGCCTCTCACCTCCTTGTCCTCAGTAGTGTGTCCTCCGAGAAGCTTCAGGCACTCCCTGGTGACCCTTTAATCCTGGTAACCTCCCATAAACTCTCAGTTTTTACCACGCTGCTGGGTCCAGCACACTCATCTTTATAGTCTCCTTCGAGGGCTGCAAGTGGCTGAAAACAGATAGGAATTCTCCTCTGCTGTTTACTTTCCCACAACTTCTCCCCTGCACCGTGTGCACTAGCAGCTCTAGATGAGGTAACCCTCTTTGCTCCCTCCCCTTTCTCTCTGCCTCTCTCGTATCTCTGGTTCTGTTCCTCCCTCTATCTCCCCTCTCTGTCCCTCTCTTTTTTAGATGGGTCCTTTCACCCCCTCAGCCCCCCCAGTCTCATTCTGTCCTTTCTTTGGTTTTCTCCCTCCTCCCACTCCCCAGACCCCTGCTGCTGCCCAGACAGCAGCACAATGCAGGGTGAGGGTTCTCGTGCACAACTAGCCAATGGCAGAGCAACAAAGTCAAGCATGCGGCCAATGAAAAGCCTAGGGGGCGGTATTTGTACCAATCAGGCGAGTTATTCAGAACAAGTGGGCTGGACAAAAGGAATTATGGGCACTTCCGTATGGGACTGAAGTTGTCTGTTCACGCTGTACTTGAGTCAGCTGTATGAATTTCTTATTAATGGCTGAGATTTAAAATGAGAAGGTGGCAAATGATTTCTGGTCATCAACACAAAGGAACACAAAGGAGATTTGAAGGGAGCAGCCAAATGAACTGGAGCAATACATGTGATACATTTGATAGAATTTTCAAAGGCAAAATAATACTTTGCAAATGCAAAATAATAATCCACAGTGTTTTGTATCAAAAATCTAAACACTGACTGTTGCTTTAATGAAAATGCTTGTTGTCAGCATGTAAGAATAGCATTAGCAGTATTAGAGTTTCTATTTTTTATTTAACCTTTATTTAATCAGGACATCTCCAACTCTGGAGATACATTGTACACACACACAAACCCTGAACACAGTAGCACAATAAGATGAAGACCTATGAGGCATGAAAGAGAAGAGTACCAGTGTCCATTCATTCATTCAACACATACATTATGCTAGATAAAGTATTATATATCATATCATATGCTGTATATTATGTCCTTTTGTTCAGGATTTTTTCATGAGAATATTGAGCACTATGAGAACATGGAGTAAAAGTCTGAGTATAATGAATGAAACCTAAGAATATGGAATGAAAATGCTGAATGGAAAAACAGCACAAACTTTGTGTCATCATATTTTTGGTGACTATATAAACTGTGTGTTTATGTGCAGTTTTATCAGGCGTCTGTAAATGAGCCTATGCTGTACTGAAAAACATTAAACAAGCACTCTGGTATCCAACTTGAAAAGAAATAAAATGATAGGATTGCATTAGTGTAAATTGCTAGTTTTACTGATGCAAAAACAGCCATAAAAGCTGAGGAATTATTCCCCGCTCCCTGAAAGATGCTGCATTTGGAAAAATATCCTGTTTGTACCCTTTTAGTTTGGGTTTGGTTCATTTCAGTGGGCCATAAATACATGGGTTGCTTATTTGGTTGCACAGCAGCTACCTACGACCTTCAGTTTTCAATTTTAACTTTATTGTCCACAAGGGGAAATTTGTCTCACAGCCAGGTAAAACACAAAACAAAGACTTGAAGATAAAACATGATAAATTCATGAAATATATTACAAAATATGTAAGGACATATGCTAAACCCCCTCCACTCGAGCTCACATAAAACAATGTACATCAGAGACAGCAGAACATAAAACCTGGAGTACAGGTTGTGGTAGGCTTTGTGGTACATATTTGAAACAAATGATGGTGCCAGTGTGGTGGCATAATCAGGTTTGAGTGAGAGTTCCAGAAACTTTCATTCATAATCTAAGTATTTTTTTAAATATTTTATTTTGTCTTTGAACTATTCTGTAAATGGCTTCTGCCTGTCTGCTATTTTTGTCCCTTACTGACTAAGACAGTGTTTCTATTTCTGCCTCTAATCACATTTACAGTACTGCAGGCTCATGCGGATTGTGACGCGCAGGGCTGGAAGACGCTGCACAATGAAGGTAATGTGTGAGGTCAAGTTAAGAAAGGCAATTGCGTTAATTAAATCTGAAGTCCTCCTCAACTCAATTACTCACATGCATGCTGCTTCATTTATCTGCAGGTTCACTACAAGGGAAAAATGACACAGTGTTTCTATTGTCCAGAAGATTTATTAAAACACATTGAACAAATACACAGAATACAAATAAAAAGATGACAATTCACTTTTTCATTCAATTGCTATACAGCACAAATATCAGAACCATAACACTGCTTGGAGCTCAATGTCTGTAAATGCTAGATACACTACCATCTCCCCAAAGTGAACCGTCATATCAAACGCTTCATATGCTGTGCATTCACTGCAACAAAGGTGCCTTTTATCAGGGTCTTTTGGTAGCTTTTGAAGCCATGTTAATAAGCATGTACATACATTGTTAACATATTTATAATATTAGACTGAAGCCTTTTTTTTCTAACAGACATTACATTCATACTGACTTCAGTTTGATTGCATTTCATTGGAGTATTGTGTTTTTGACGTCATCTCATGGTCATCACTCCAGAGGGAAAAGGACATGATGTCGAGTGATGAGCACATACGGTGCAAACTGCAGTTCTATGGCAACACCATCCAGCAGACATTCATCTTTTTTTCAGTTTGATACATAAATCTGTATGAGATGGACTTATCTCTGAAAAATCTTTCAAGTATTTACATGTTTCTGAGGTTCTATCTGTCAAGCAACCTAATACATGTCATGGTCAAGTAATTGATGGCATGAACAAAAACACAATGAACAAAACAGCACTTATAAACACTAACAAAGAATAGCGCAAAAATTGATATGATGCACTTCAAGGTTCATTTGATGTTTTGAAACAGAATTTTAGTTCTAAGTTAAAGCAGGTTGAGAAATGATGGGCGAGGGGGTTGCAGTGACAGAATCTAAGTAAGTGAAAAGGGGTCAGAAGAGAGCACCTCAGGACAACCATTTGAAGTGGCAAAAGGAGAGTAAGAAAATACACTCACCAACTCTGTACAGCACTACCTCTTCAGTTTAGATTAGTCCAATCACAATCGTCATCCCAACAATGTCAAATAAGTGCTGTGGCAATGGCAATAATAATATAAACAGGTAATGCCACTGGTCTTTGGAAAAAGAAAAAAAGACAAATATGTCAATAACAATTTGCACTTTGAGTCCAAACATTCGAGCAATGCCTTCATAGAAAAGGAAATATAGTAAGCTTGAATTTATAAAAGATTCTTTTACTTAATAGACAGTCACTTTAGCGCATAATAGTAGTAGCTGGAATGGACAAGAGATGCAGCTATACCATGCTAACGTGTCTTCACCCCAGGTAAAGCAATAGGCAACAAGATACACTCTTGAAAGAACCCAAACATAACTGAGGAAACTGGAAGTGAAGACATTATCTAAAGAGTAATGTTGTGCAACATTGGTCCTTAGAAACTGATAAATTCCTTTAAATGTAGTTTTAGACTGTGACACTACCAATTACAGTCTTCACTTCTGTGGAGGAAATACACTGCATCAAAGAACAAAACATACTGGATCATCTTCTTTAATGGCACCAAGTGACCAAATACATCTTATTTTACCTTAAAGAAAGAGAAGCAAACAAAAGTTCATTTTGCAACAAATACTAGACTTTAGGTGACATTGCGCCATAAGCACATATGTTCTTATTCAGTTCTAACAATGTAAAGGGAACTGGGAAAGTCCCTGGGATGTACATAAGAGGAAAAAAGCCACTCTCCACTCAGGACTCTGTTCTCAGTTAGGCCTGAACATTAAAGCCCTGTACATAAATGTAGACCAGATGAGTTCCTGTTTATAGTGCCGTCCCAGTGGTCATGGCCCCAGGGTTAAGCTCTACAGCCACTACTAACATTCAAATATATAATAAGAATCACAAATATTGTACCATACACAGAAATACTCCGTCTTCTCTGAAATGCATTAAAAACCACTCCTGCAGCTTTTTCTTCTCTGCTCGATCTTCATGTACAATGCCAAGCCAAGATTCTGATTTCATCCATGTATGTATACATATTTTCACTATGATTAGACCTATGTGAGGTAAAATAAACAGCAGTCTCTGAGTATATACAGTACAAGAAGCCAACCCTCACAGGTTACTGGTACTGCAGTAAAGTGTATCTGCAGGTTTGGCAGACATTACTTTCTCCAAATTACCAGCGGGTGGCAGTCTTTAGAGGATTCAGAAAGACTGTGTCCAGCTACTGCATACATGATAATAGTTTTTGATGCTTTCAAATCAACAATTTATTCACTGGTTACTACATGAATGACAAAACACATGTTCATTTAAACAATATTGGCCCTCAGAAAAACAATCTCCTATCAAACTATGACTGAAGACGTCGTTAATTCCACACCTCTTCGCAGGGAACAAGCTCCAGTGTGGCACAGTCACAGTGTACAGTGAATAGGCAGATGGATAAAAGCAACACGGGGTAAGCAGAATAAAAAAGTCGAGGCTGGCACAAACAAACACACATTCCAAGATTAGAATGAGCCCCAATCAAGAGCATCAGAAACTCAGTCATGCCAGCTTGCTTGAGTTTTGCCTTGTAGTGCAGGGCTGAAAAAAAAAAAGAAATCCTCTTTCAGAAAAGCTGCTTCATTTTCCCTCCTAATCCTCAGCTCTCAAGCACACGTTAACAAAAGCAAAGATCTACTGAAATACTTTTATAGGATCCTTGAAAGATAAAAGTGCAATTGTTAAGATAGATACAGCTGCATTAATCAAAATGTTAATCGCCTTATCTGTAGACAGAGAGCTTGATTTTGTAGATTTTAAGTCAGGAAGGAGCAGGAGAAAAAGGAGAATGTGGCGAAAAGATGGGCAGCTGTCATCCATACAGATTCCATCCCTGGGAGTTTCTGACCTCAGGTCAGTGTTACAGAGTTGGTCTAGTCCTCAATACAGATGACATCACTAGGTTTGCCTGACTTGAGGTCAGGCGTAGCCGCATCTCTAAAGGAGTCAAGTGACTTCTTGTCCAGATGGCTTGTAGGGGGTGGGGGGCCATTAGAGGACACTAAAGAGGAAAGAGATTTAATATGTAAGT
Source organism: Siniperca chuatsi (assembly GCF_020085105.1). Taxonomy (NCBI): domain Eukaryota; kingdom Metazoa; phylum Chordata; class Actinopteri; order Centrarchiformes; family Sinipercidae; genus Siniperca; species Siniperca chuatsi. The sequence goes on along the minus strand of NC_058043.1, from coordinate 7,703,030 downwards.
GGTTCATTTTAACAAAATAAATATCTCTGTTATGTTAAGCATATTAGAGTGAGGATTATGAGATATATTGTTTTGATTCAGTGGTTTTCATAAGCAAAATGTCTGCAAACCCTCACTGTGTGTAAAACTAAGGTAAGTACCATAGGTCAAAGATGAATAAGGATGTCAGTCTGTAAGCTGTGATGGATGTTTGCAACAAAGGAAAGTTTCAATAATTTAAATTCCTTTGTTTGTCAGTTCCTAAGTTTGGTCTGGCACTTTCTCACCTGGGGAAACAGAAAAACAGAAAACAAACAAACAAACAAGGACCTGGGGGGTTTGTTTCAAACATCGCCTAAATGCTTGTGTTTCTTGCCCTTTCTGACTTCTTTGTAGGTGCAATACTGATATGATAACTTTTAGATAGTGCTGCGTTCCAGATCTCAATTTGGCAACCATCTAAAAAAGTTAGTAGAGTGATCTCATCCATTACACAAATTAGTATATGTTATACACTGAAATACATGTCAAATTCAAATGTAGTAATTGTGTGGAATTTATGGAAATGTCCTCTTATTATTGTAAAAAAATTATATTTTTGCTTATAAAATAGAGTACGGTCTAGACCTGCTTTATAGGAACAGTGCAATGAATTGGCGCTATATAAATAAAACTGAATTGAATTGAAAAAATACCAAAATGGGATCCTTCACAGTAACTTTGATTTATATCAGTCTATTGACAGCTTAATTTCATTTAGCAAATAGTATAATTTAAGTTGCATGAACAACCTCCAGTACCACCTGTTTTATGTCACCTAAGATACAACATCCTACTGTAAATGTTGATGCTTACCACTGACATAGGGTCCCAGAGGCATCTGGCTGTAGTTGACCATTGGTTGTCCACCTGCTCCTCTGAATCCTCCACCAAAGCTGCTGCTGTACATCTGGGAGCAGCCAAACCCCCCCTGGCTAAAAGGCTGAGAAACATAAGAGATTAGTTACCCTGCTGCATGTTACAACTTTACATGACTCCTTTATAGGATAATAACAAGAGAGCGATGCTATCTATTATTACAGTGACACCGCAGGTATTAATTCTTCTATACCATATACACGAGGTTTGAGAAGCTCTGTCAGAGATGTTTTCTTCCTATGGCAGGAAAGTAAGGAAGTAAAAAACAAAGGCAAGCAAGTCAGATTGCAGACTGTTTCCCTGGTTACGACAAGAGTTGGCATAGCAACCAAAAAAAGCACAGTCAGAGCACATGACCAATCACACTGCTTGGCTGAAACGATCTCTTGCATAACAGAGAATAAAACACACACATCCAACTCTGGTGAACAGGTGCAGGAGAGATGAAAGTAATGAGACAATACAGCTTTTGTTAAATCCTTTGAGACTGAAGTGTGCAGCTCAGTGGAGAAAGCAAACAACTTAAGGGAGATTCTTCTTTTTTTTCAGTACACCTGGGGAAACTCTTCCATGGGGGATAGGGAGTTTGAGTCTCCACAGGTTTTTGAAGGAATAATGTGGTTGCTGAGTCGTGACTACAGAATACTTCAAAATTTCTCAAATTTACTCAGCCCTGCAGCACATTTTAGTGAGCCTTGTTTCCTCACTCTTATGAGCCTGAAGCCTCCACTGCATAGTAATAACCAGTCAAGTCGAAACCAATAAGGAAAGAGACTAGTAATTCTTAGCAAGACAATAGTGAAAACAGTCCATCTTATAGTGCTAAAATTCTTAAATCTTAAAACAAATGAGTTCAGATAACAGTATTATTTTTATTAAGGAAACCAAACAGAAGACTGGCTTGTATTTGACTTGATTTTGCAACCAAAGAATGAATTACTTAAGAGAGCTTCTTGACCACCGTGTCCCATCTCACCTGCTGTGGTGGAGGCTCGCTCCCTCGGCTGGTGAGGCGGCTCAGGATGCTCCTCTCAGACATCTGCAGACGGGCCGACACTGGCGGGATCCTGGAAAGCATGTTGGGCAGTCGTGTCACATCTGCTTTCATGTCACTCAGAAGTTCCTCCAGCTGGTTCAGCACTGTAAGAGCATGAGAACACACACACACACACACACACACACACACACACATCAGAAAACGTGGTTTTACTCCACTCCACGTTAGCACTCATTTAATGCTTGCACATGTAGCATCATCTTAGTGAGAAAAAGATCAGAGAGATCAGATGAGACAAAACGCAGGGCAAAATCCTATCCAAAAAGAGTGTGAGTAACCTCCAATCATTATAAAAAAGTAAATTAAGTGTGTGATCCAGGGCCTGAATGCCATAAATTGGCATAACAGATAAATCAATAAGGGTCACAGACAACAACATTTTCAAATACTAACATTTTAACAATTAATTTTTATACAGTCTTTGGTCTTGGCCTCTTCCCAAACATTCATCCTACTAATCATGTAAGCATGTGAGTCAAATTGACACGAAATGAAGCCACTGTGTCAAACAGGATCTTAACTGGGTGCCTATTAGATGTTCTACACATACCAGTGGCGTGGAAACATCTTTATGCACTTCTTTTTGCACTCCATTTACTGTCTGGATGGATGGATGAACCCGTTTCCAATTGAAATGATCTTGTTTTAAGGAATTTCTACAAATCAGTGTCTGTATCTTGAAACAAGAAAGAGTAAGGCAGATGAGCTGCCTTAGGATACAAAAAAATGGGGATTTAAACTTGCCTTAAATTTGCCCTTGCCTCTTTAATGAATGTTTCATGCACAACCTGATTTTACACACAACACAGCACAGACGTGGCCTGACAAATGTCTTCTGAAAAATTTATATCAGTGATTTTTGCCCTGTATAAGTCATTTGTGCAGGATTATTTTCCTAGTTTATCAGTCTTTGACAGGTGAGGCAGAAGTTCTGACAATTATAACTGCTGCTGTTTTTGAAACTGGACCACAGACCTTTGTGCAGCACGGCATTGGCGGGCTTGTTCCCAGCCAGAGACTCTTTGGACAGGTGTTGGTGGGACTCTGCCAGACATTCCACCTCAGTGAAGCGAGTGTTGAGAGCCATGGCCGGGTGACTGGGGTCCTGGGTCATATTCAGGTAAGCTGCCCGCCTCAACTGCTCCTCAATCACTAGAGCCTGCTCCAACAACTACAGAGAGAGAGGGAGGGAGAGTGTATGAAACACAGAAGTGACAGGCAGAGGGAAATACAATTTGAGAGACAGATTCTATCAACTGCATTCAGATATAACAAATCCTTTGATACTTGAATTATTTCAGCCATCAGTAGTTATTTTTGATATAAAGACTCAGGATTTGCCTTAAAGCGGCGAGCCAGGAACTTGTTCTTCATCTCTAGGTAGTTGCCTTTATGTATCTCAGTCTTGAAGGGCTCATTCAGAATAGCATAACGTGGGTCATTCTGAATGTCTTGCCAGCGAGCATAGCCATGTCTGAGATAGATTACCTGTCAAGGACAACAAATGGGAGCACAGAACCTCATAAAATTCTTCAAATAAAAAAGGAGGATTGTTTTGTGGAAAACATAGTTTTCTATCGCTCCTCACAGTTTGTAAATATCAGTCCTTCAACTGCAGCTCCCCCCAGCCATAAGTAATTACATCACTTTGCCAGATGCCGAGCTTCTACATCTGGGAAAGGATACGTTACAATGCCAGCCAACAGCCAGTAGTCATGGCGACGGTGCCAGATGTCATGCATCTTTCCAGAAGACAGCGCCGCTCGCTCTTCAGTTTGCCAGAGGGTGTGCAACTCTGATGGCGAAAGTATGAGGACAAATAGTTTTTACAAAAATAATATTCAAGATGTTTCCAGCTTAAAGGAGAAGTAAGACCACATTAACAACACAAACAAGATTCATGGCAAAACAAAGCTATTTCATTGTGGCACCTGAAATAAACAACCTGTAGACACTGGAGCACAAAGTTGAAGTGTATTAAAGAAAGAGGGGACGTAGATACCCATACACAACATGCAGACGTGAGTGAGTCCTACAGTATCCTCCTTCTATTTCAATTCATTTGGACAGTCTACACGCAGAGACAACTGTATCCCTTAGCTGGAAATAAAACAATTTTTAAAAACACTTGATGATGTTATGAGTGACACTTTTGTCCACTAATGTTGAATTAGGGAGTGACTCTGTGAGCTCATGACATTCAAAACAGTTTTATTTAAATGTAGGGCTTCCAGTTGCGAGACAGAAAATATACCCATTTCCCAGTAAAATCAGCACAAGTGCCGTCATACTGTCCTGGCAGTTCGTTCACTATTCATGGTGTATTCATTTGTCTCTAGATAACATCACAACAGTCTTGTCTCTCTGCTGTTTGGCTTTAGAAAAGACTTGTTCGAATTCACAAATTAAAGTAGATTACAGATTACTTACTTTAGACAATATGTTACAATCTATTTATAACTTACATACATACGTACGTACGATATCTATTACATGTTTGTCCGTCCTGGGAGAGGGGTCCCTCCTCTGTTGCTCTACCAGAGGTTGTTTTTTGGGGGGGGAGTTTTGCCTCAATGGAATCAAGGGTCTATGGATATAGGGTGTCATATACTGAACAGATTGTAAAGCCCCTTGAGGCAAATTCATGATATTGGGCTATATAAATAAAACTGACTTGACTTGACAATACTATATAGTTTCAACAGCTATGTCTCATTCCTCCCTAACATATAAAGTATGTTGCTGCAAGTGACACTTCTTAGGTCTTCTCAATGCCTAGTTCATTTAGATCAAAATAAAGTCAGATATATTCTTACCTGTAAAACCTCCATCAGCAATATTAAACATGAATTTGGCTTTGAATCCATTTTTGTCCTCCTTCCTGCACTCTTCCATCTCATCCAAAGTGTCTTTGTCTCCATTCAATCGGCCCTCTAATGCATCTTCACTCTTCACATCGTCTGTAACAGCTACATAAATGACAGAACGATTTCTTAAAAGAAATTTCTATAAAATGGACTACCACTAAAAGACTGCTTTGCTTTCCAAAAGAAAAGCACAGTTATTGTACCATTTGTGCCTTTTTAATTCAAGGATTCATACCTGGCTTATTTTCCTTGTCTTCAGTTTTTGCCAGAGGAAAATCAGAATCTCCTTTTTCTGAGGACTTCTCTGTTTCTTTGCAAGCGTTCACTGTGGATAACAAGAAAATGACTCAATTAAACAAAGTGCACCCTTGCAGAAAAATAAAATTTGCAGTACACGGATCATGCACCACTCACTTTTAGGTGAGGTTTGACTTGATGACAGCTCTGTCTGTTTCAAAGCGAACTCTTTTGGGTTGGCAGATGGCTCTGTCTTTGTGGAGGGTGACTCGGTTCTGTCCCTCTCATCTCCTGTTTTCTCCTCTGAGCTGGCCTTGCTCTCTTCACTGTCAGCTGCCTTCTCAGGTACAGATGATGGCTCTGCACTGGAAGTCTACAGAGGGAAACACATACAGGGCAACAGGAGGAGAAAGAGAAAAGTTGGTAGAGGGCAGAAAGACAAGTTAAAAGGTGTCTAAGTTTGACAGAAGCGTCTGCTGAGGATGATAAGATGAGTGTGGTTACAGTGTGATGAACCATGAGGAGATGGACAGGACAATAAAGGAGAGCAGAATAAAGGTGATGGATAGTGGAAGGAAAAGGGGACTCACTTCCTGCTCTGACAGTTTCTTGCTATCTTGCTCTGTGGTCTCCTTGTCTTCAGCGGTACCCAAGAGAGACTCAGTCTTCTCTACAATCCAGAAAACAACAACAACTCAAGTGGTTGTTTTTTTTATCAAAAACTTTTGCTACGCGTGAACTTTACTTTACAGTCGGAGAAAAATAAAACATGATCAGCACAGACACTTTGTTCTGACCTGGTGGGACGGGAGTGCCAGGCTGTGTAGCGACAGGGCTGGCTGGCACAGGGGTGTTGGGATCAGAAGATAAACTCTCAGTCAGTTTCTTCAGCTCCATGCCGATGGGAATCAGATCTGGAGAACTCAGCTTTCCATTTACATGCTCAAACTCTTGCACCTACAGAAAAGAGATTGGTTCAACTGTAATAAAATGAAAATCCTGCTCTTTCATGGGATGGTTTACTTTCCTCAAACAAGAGATTAGGAAGAGCTCAATTGTAAAGTACGTGTGACATACTGAACCAGTAGTTTAGTTTTATTTTGTCCGTAAAGCTAAGTAATACCTACATTTACAAAGTATTGGCATATAGGTTTAATATATCCTTTAGCCCCCTAAAACTGTACTTTTTGGAAATTATGCTACAGCTTTTTTTATTATTATTATGCTACAACTTATGATGATACAGTGACTTCCTGTTTACATAGTTAATTGGTTTTGATTTGACTGCGCTACAGATGTTTCCTAGCAACCAATTTACACATTATTAGCTAAGATATTTCTTCAGTTTTAATGGTGCAACCAGATTAGGTAAATCACTAGTTTGAAACTAGCTATAAATTACTAAGACTACTAGGACTTTACACACAGCCTTAGAAAGCTCAAACTCCAGAAACCACTTGTTAGTCTTTTTCTTTACCTAGGTGTATACATGGCAAACAAAGCTAACAAAACATCTAAATGTGTGGTTTGCATGATGTCTAAAACAGGAAGGTACCCAAAGAGTACTTTTTCCTCTTGACTGCATTTGCTTCTGCCTGAACAGTTTGACCTACTTTCTCTAATCTCACAGTGCTCCAGCAGAAGACTTGGTATTCTGTGTCAAAGATGTCTTTGGTTGAATAACCAGTACCTTTTTCCTGACAAGGGACATGACTCCGATCCTGGTAAGAACATGCTGACGAGACAGTCCCTCACGTGGGACTCCGTCAGCAAAGGTCTCTGCTCCATCTGCCCCAGGCTCACATAGATGTCTCATGAACAGAGACACATAGGCCCTGATGAAAAAAAGCACTTTACAGTACATGTGATTCCTCTGAGGTTACCAACACTAACACCATATTTTAACACAACATATTTTAAATGGTACTTGTAGGAGAAGCACTTGTACTATTAGTAGCAGATTCTTAAAGTATATAAAATTACATACTGTATAATGTTGTAATTGATGTTTTTCTTTTGGTTTTCTATATGTGTTACTAGGAGATGTCTTGTTACAGTATATTATATTTGATATATAATGGTGTCTTGTAATCCCATGTGGCCAAATGTTTGGCATTACACTGAAATAAAAACAAACAAACTAGTAGCAGAGGAAGTAGTAGCAGTAGAAATTTTAGAATAAGGACTAACAATAATTGATGTACTATAGTATTAGTAGCTGTAATAGTAGCAGAAGTAATTGTAGTAGTGGTGGCATGAGAAGTAGTAAGTAATATGGAAAATAACAGTAGTAGTCATATGTATTAGTAGTCATAATAATAGCAAGATAATAGCAAGAAAACAGTGTTAAGAGTAATGGCAGTAATAGTAGGCATTGGTGCAGTCGTAGTACAACAAGTAGTAGAACAATTACAGGAACAACATCATTAATAAATGTAGTACTAGTAACCCCTTAACGCAGTTAAGAAGTATAAATCCAGCTTTAGTAGTAATGGCAGCAGCACCAGTGGTAGTACCAGTACTTGTATTTGTAATATTAGCACTAATGGTAATCACAGGAGCAATAGCAGAAGTAATCATAGTATAAGTGATATTAGTAATTGAGTGCAGGTGCTTCACTTTAGAAATAACAAACACATTCTGCCTCTGCATTCTGAATATTTATCGATGTAATGTTTGGCTCCGGTGCACTCTAAAGTGAAGTAACCCTGAAATTGGCGAGACCAACATTTGCAAACTTGATAAGAGCGTTCTGGAGCTTTGCCCTGGGCTAACCAATTATATGTGAGGAGTTAATAAAATAGCCCAGAGCTACCTCTTAACTTGATGGCGGGCAGACCTTGACTAAGAATTGTACTGTGTGAAAAGAGAATTACATTTTAATCAAAAACACTACTTATCACAGTTTAAGTAAAAAGATATTAGGGCATTACCTGAACTCACGCTCACTCTTCCCTCTCAAGTCTCTAACCAGCCAATGGGAATTGAAAGCATCCTGAGGAGGCATGCCCCAGCGCATGATTGCATTGAGGAAGGCTTTCCTCTGGCGAGCGTTGAACCCCAGGACCTTGTAATAAGAAGAAACAGTTTAGATAGAAAATGGTGTAAACATATCTGAAGGAGAAATTGTAAGGTGTAAACGCAAAAAAAACAGAATGGAGCAACAGAAAAATGGCACAAACTGAGCAGCTTGTACAGCTTAATAAAGCCCCACATTCTGGTGGAACAATGTGCGGATATCGATTTCTTATGGAGATTATATTCACACATATATACATTAAAACAGGCTGCGTTGAACTTCATGGTGTAATACACCTTGGTGTCTGTGTTATATTGCAAATGTGATCATTTATTAATACTAATTCTCTCCTTACTTGTCCCATTCCACAGAGTGGTGAGCACAGGATCAGTGATGCTTGCTGACATGTTGGGCTTAAAGATACACTCTTTGGTATGGTGGCCCTTACTCCAAAATGTCCTCCTATTAAGAACTCTTTACAGAATAAAGAATTATCCCCTTGCTAACTATGTCATGCTGTCAAAAATGTTACTAGTTGCAGCAAACGGTGTATACCTCCACTTTAAGATACATAGGATATCCTGTGAAGAAACTACAACCTGTAATTCATACCTCAATACTGCCCCCAACTCGTGCCAGTAAGGGTGGCAGAGGTTTGTCTTTCTCATTCTTCAGCTGCCGACGAGACTGTCTGCGTCCACCTACAAAAAATAAAACCAAAGGCATTGTCAGAAGGACCTCTCTCTGTGTCTTACCATGGACACAGTTATAGATATGATTTTGATCAAGAATAATTTGTGTGAAGAAATATCTCTACTGAGTGTATTGTATTGTAGTGTCATACCCAAAGAGCATAATAATAGTTTCTGGTTTTTTGCTGCCTACCTTCAGGCCTCTCCTCGAAATCTTCATCCTCGTCCTCGGACCCCACAGAGTACTCCGACTGATTGTCTGAAAGATCATCCTGCCACTCTGAGCCACACATCAAAGAGAAACAGTACATTGCGTTCGCTTCTGTTGGTGGCCACCTGAGGGCGCCATGGCACTGCAGATTACTACAGACCACTACAGCTGGGCATGCACACATCTACCACTTCTGTCCTCTGGAATTGAGGTGAGAGTTGACTACTCTGCCAGACAATCACTTTAAACTTAGAGTGCACTCTAAGCTGTGATGGGCTTTGAAATCTTTACACTCTCATAGTCAACTGCTGTTGAACTGTGGCAATCAGGACCTTGAAGCTACTCTTAAAAGTACAACTACAGGATATAAGTCACCGCAATAGACATAGAAGCTGTTGAACTATTAAAAAGAAGTGCTCCAAAACCCACTGAGAAGACTATATAAATGCATGAGATACAAGAGCGCTTTAGGCCAGTATAACACACCCTGTGGCAGATTTAATGGAGGTCAACAGCTCTTATTGAGACTTACAACATAAGAGGATTTAATAAACATGGTGATTAATTTCTGTGCTGTGCTTGCCTGAACTGATACACCCAAATTATTCTGGGTTAAGATAATGTCACCTTGGGAACTCACTAATGAAGCCAAGCATGTGTAGCAAGCTCAGGCAGCAGTTTGAGTAGCACTGTTCTGTTTCTGAATTAGCTGATTGGGTTGTTAGCTAGATACTGAAGTCGATCACAATGTTTATGTTACAACAAGAGCTGTTGACCTGTACTAAAGCCAGCAGAGAGGGTGTTACGCTGGTCTGGCCCATTCATTACATATTTAGATACAGTGTTATTTGGACACAGCAAATGTGCCTTTATTATGGCAGCAGATTGATGCTACAGATTTGAGTGACATCTTCAAAGCTTCAATACAAATGTCTCACTTTAAAATCCATGAGCAAGCTTCTATCATGGAGAAACTACTCAAAATAGATATGTAACATTCATGCTCAGCTCATAGAAAATGTCTTAAGCAGAACAAATAAAGCATTAATCTTTAAGATGATCTGTTTAGCGGTGATTGGTTAGATGATGTGTTTTTTCATTACGGGCAACAGCTCCCAGAATGCCATTCAGAACCATTTAGCACTGACTGTTAGAGGCATGCAAACTGCTGGAAAATCATTTGGAGAAGACAAGAAACAGATTCATACAATAAACCCCAAACAGGGGTTTATTTAGAAAATAACGTCTCTTCTTTCTAAGAAATATGCTTTTGGCTCGCCTGCCACCTGTCCACAAGCCAGCTGGTAAGCCGATGGCTAATAAGCCAAAAAAGCTCATCTTTTCTGCATTCTGCATCCCGTGTGCTCTTATGTATTTCTGCTCATATTCGAATATGGGCTGGAATGCCAAATACTGGCACCAACATGTAAAATTAAAAGTGGCAATAATAGAACATGGCTGTTGCTTCCAGAATGCAGCCAAGGAATAATTTTGTATGATCATATTAAAGGTTAACACTTTAGAAATGAGTCTTGGTAAATACATAAAGCAAAACAACAAACCCAGGCATGTGCGTCCTGATAGATAAGCGCCATGTGTCTGTTGACAGAGCCTACCTTGGTCCTCCTGGGTCGTATCGTTGTAGTTGACCTGCTTTCGGATGCGTTTGCCTTTGCCGAGGTTGCGGGCCAGATCCTCCTGCTGCTGCTCATAGTGGTGGCGAAGGAGTTTTTCCCAGTAGTCTGGATCCACGTTCTCCTCCTGCTTGATGATCTCCCGCTCCACCTCCTCCTGAGCATGGGCACACACAAAGGTAAACAAAGTAAACCACTGTATATCTGTGGCAAAGGCAAGACTACTTCCATACAAAAAAATATTGTCTCCTTTTTTAAATCCTAGAGTAATTTGTGAACAGTTGATCCCGAAGCAAAAAGGTTCCTGGTGGACCAATTGTGCCTTAAAAGTACCATGTGAGTTTTTTTCATTTTTTCAAACAAACAGTTCTTTTTACATTCACATACACAATTTGTGTATCCTCAAGGCCCTACAAACATGGTGAAAGCATTTCCTACATCATTAAACATTTAGCAATCTTTTTTTTAAACCTTTTTTAAAGGTTTGCCAAACCTTTTATTTTTTATTTGTCCAGTGACGTCTTTTATAATGTCCCGGCCCTCTGCTTGTGGTGTACATGCATGTCCTCATGCATGTGTTGGTAAAACATCCACCAAAAATTATACAAGGACCAGCTCATCAAAACATTGCTTTTTAGCACCACTGGCAGGAAAAAAACACATCTATCAAGTAATGCTTGATTTTGAAGTTATCATACAGCAGAATCTAGCATATAGAGTCAAACAACCATTTCATGAGATTTCTAGTCTGCTGTACAACATACTGGTGATCTCTTTTTCATTGGTGTGATCCCACTCATCCTTATTCATCAGGCTGAAGAACATGGCTATGTTCTCACCTCTCCATCCTCTTCTTTCACCACATACTGAGCCACTTTGAAGGAGCTCAGGTACTCGTTCATGTTCTGAATCTCTGTGTCTTCAGTGGCGTCCTGGCTGCGGTCCAACAGCTTCGAGATAGCATCGTCATCATAGTGAATCACATTGCCCTCCTCACCATCTTTGTTGTCCCCTGTTGATGAGAAACTCTTAGTTAATGACTAATAGGAGCCCTTTTCGAGCAGACAGAAAATATATGTTTGCCCATGTCTAAAGCTTTGACCTATGAAAAAAAAAGGATTTGACCTAAAAAGAGAACTTTTGAATGATTAGACAACCCACAATTATATGGATTCACTGGCCTTTTGGATTTTTGTCTCTTGTTTTCAAACCTTTCGGTGCCTTTTTGAGATTAGCAGCCTCTACCCTTCTTCACAGTTCTACTTTGAAATGTGGATCTGCAGGAGTATTTTATGGCATAAAATGAGAATGCTTTTTAAAGAAGACGCTACCAGTACTCCCACCAGAAATAAGAAAACCTCTTAACCAACGTCTCATTTGTTTGTTAGCATCAAACAACAGTGATGTTTAATAATGATATAGCAGTTTGATGCTCAAATGGAAGTGCCAAAAAACTTTTCTGGATTGAGTGTGTTTATAAAACAAACCAGAAATGTCAAGGGGTTTCAACACAACAGAATCTATACTGTATCCTCTTAGCTACAGGAAAATGTGTGATGCATAGACATACCCATGGTTCGTGCTGCTTCCATTTCATCTTTGAAAAGCTCCTCAGTGCCAAACTTGAGGATATCGTCCAGTTCTTGTTTGGACATGGAGCCAGTTTTGGAGCCCAGGCCGGGCCGCACCACCAGGTGGGTCAGCATCATCTTCCTTTTCGCCACCTGAGTGATTCTCTCCTCCACTGAGCCCCGCGTCACAAAACGATAGATCATCACCTTCTTATTTTGGCCTATACGGTGAGCTCTGCTAAAAGCCTGGGAGAATGGAAAGATAGAAGGTGACACAGAAGTGAACAGCTGAAATTAACAATATGAGGAGACTATCAAAGCATTCTCACATGGCAGATAATATCAAAGATCTGCTGCTTAACAGCTACCGCAAAAGCATGCAAGTGTCCACGTGAAAGTCTCTGAAAAATCAGTACTTGGATGTCATTGTGAGGATTCCAGTCAGAGTCGTAGATGATGACAGTGTCTGCACTCGCAAGGTTGATGCCAAGACCTCCAGCTCGTGTTGAAAGCAAGAAGCAGAACTGCTGAGCGCCCGGTGCTGTGACAAAAACCAAAGCAGAGAGTCGGTTTGTGTGTGAGAGTGAGTGAAAGCCATGTAGAAGAAAGCATGCATCCGCACAAACTCACATAGATTAGCAAACTCACCATTGAAGCGGTCAATGGCCTCCTGCCTCAGGCCTCCAGTAATCCCTCCATCAATGCGTTCATATTTATAACCCTCGAATTCCAGAAAATCCTCAAGCAGATCCAACATCTTTGTCATCTGTAAAAAAACAAGGCATTACAAGTTTATGTAGTGGGGATCAAACGAAATAGAATTGTTAAAACTAAGAAAAGTCTGCACTTTGCAAAATTATATTTGTCTGGAATATCAAATGATTTACCACCTAAAACTGACATTGGCATTGGAAAAATATGGATGGCTGGATTTTTAGTGTTTCATGGCCATCGATCAATGAAAGCTATGGCTTCCAGCCCAGACACAGTATTTATTCGACTATTACCTGAGAGAAAATGAGAACTCTGTGTCCTTCATCTTTGAGTTTTTTCAGCATTTTCTGAAGCAGCGTCAGTTTTCCTGAGGACTTCACTAGTAGGTTGCCATCATATGAACCATTGGGTAATACAGGAGCTTCCTGCAAAGACAAAAATCAAATCCAGGTAGGTATCAACTGGAGAAATATGTGAATACTTGGTATGTATGATATAATTAGTGGCATTAAGCCACAGTACTTTTGAATTTCCAACAAGAAGACAAGGGCTACAATTATTGTCATACAGGTCCACGGGCACTCTTTCCAGGCCATCAACATTCGATTTCATCACTAGAAGATTTTGCAATTAGTATTAGGTTTAAATATTTAACTATGCCTAAAATTGCTGCCTTACCACAGCAGCCACAGGGAACAGGTAGGGATGGTTGCAGCACTTCTTCAGGTCCATCATAATGTTGAGCAGGGACACTTGGTTCCCTCCACCTTTGGAGTTCAGAGCCTCAAAATTTCGCGTCAAAATAAACTTGTAATATTTCCTGCAGATCAGAGGTCAGAAATCAGATTGAATCAGGAGAAGAAATGAGAGTGAAATTCACAATCATTTACTTCCACTCTTTCAAAAAAAAAACCAGTAAGTAAGTTATACAATTGTTTGGGCATTTATAACCTGTTTCATCTCGACTGTATAATTTTGAAAATCTACTGTATAAAGGAGTAAATGAAAAAGAATCTTCATTTTTGAACAGTTTGTTTTATGAGATGGAACAGACAGCAGCAATACACAGTATCAACTCCTACTACAACTACTTCTTCTTTTCATCCCAGTACTTACTTCTGCATGGGGCTGAGCTCCACTCTGACAATCAACTCTGTCTTTGCAGGCATGTTCTTGAAGACATCAGCTTTCAGCCTTCTGAGCATATGAGGGCCAAGCAGGTCGTGGAGCTTCTTGATCTGGTCCTCCTTAGAGATATCAGCAAACTCCTCCAGGAAGCCTTCCAGGTTACTGCACAGATCGCAGGTCAAATGCAGAAGAATGAATGAATTAAGCTACAGTAAAGAAAAGACAATTTCTTGCTTCTTAAGTTTTAAACTATAGTTTAAATGTACATTTAATTCAAACCCTACAATCAAGCAACTCAAGATCTGTCTATCAATCTAAGGATGGACCTATTTGATGCACCAGCTAGCAGATTTTGGTAAGATGGAGAAGGACAGAAAGCTGGGGGTATGATACAGAAAAATAGAAGAGAGGAAGGACTTACTTGAAGCGCTCTGGGGTGAGGAAGTTAAGCAGGTGGAACAGCTCTTCCAGGTTGTTCTGAAGAGGAGTCCCAGTGAGCAGCAGTTTGTAGTAAATCTTATACCCGTTGAGAATTCTGAAAAACTGGACAGGACACATTGTGCGAGATATGACACACATGCCTCCAAAAACAATGCAATGACGCATGTAAAACTTCCTGAATGTGAAGCTCCAATTACACCTCCAAAGTCACCTATAAGACATGGTTCATGTTCTATCAGTCTTTTCATTACATGGATAAGTTTATGCACAAACATTTCCTACTCATATCTGTTTGTGTTCCTGCTCCTTTCCTGTTTTTTGTGTCCCTGATAATATCCATGCTGCTTCTGGAACAGGATGATTCACCTTTGATTGGTTGTTCTTCAGTCTGTGGGCCTCGTCTACCACCAGGCAGGCCCATGTGATGGAGCCCAGAATAGCTTGATCTATAGTGATCAGCTCATAGGATGTCAGCAGCACGTGGAACTTGATAGGAGTGTCTTTCTGCAAGAGGGCGGAAGGAAAAACATCAACAAAATATATCTAATGTTGACCAATTTAGATGTGGGATCATATGGTGGAGGAAAAACAGAAAATAAAGTAATTGCTAATAATACTTTATGCTCATTTATTGTAAATGGAAATTCAGATGTCAGGGCTTGTAAGTACAGGTTGAAACAAACTGAAGCAAGGTGCTATGGAATAGCTGTGTGAGCATGAGATACCTTCATACGAAACACCTTGCGTCCTGATTTTACTGCACTGTCTTCAAAGGTGAACTCGTTCTCCCTGATGATTGCCCGGCTGTCTTTGTCTCCAGTGTATGTCACCACGTAGAAATCTGGAGCCCACATCTCAAATTCCCTCTCCCAATTGATGATAGTGGAGAGGGGCGCACTCACCAAGAAGGGCCCCTTAGAGTGACCCTGAGAGAGAGGAGGAGGAAAGACATGACTAACCAACTCTCACATCACAGGTAGAAGATATACTACAGGTTTTATCAATTACTTTTCTCATTGTCCAATATATTACAAGAATTGGTATTAACAGTGTATACTTTTTACATTGCACTCAGAGAACCACAATGTGATATATGATATATATATTTGTAATATGGGCATAATAAAAGAGGACATTCTTCCACCCTCACCTCCTTATAGAGTGAGTAGAGAAACACTATTGTCTGCACCGTCTTTCCGAGGCCCATCTCATCAGCTAGGATGGTGTCTGTGCCCTGTGCCCAGGAGAACCTCAACCAGTTCAGGCCTTCCAGCTGGTATGGGTGCAGTGTTCCCCCAGTGGCGTTAATGTACCACGGCTGGTGCTCAAACTTGATGGTTGGCTGGTGATATGAGAATACAGCAGTATTTTGTAGAGTAATTACATTGGCTAACATTTAGCCCAATGTGAATAGGAATTATATAAACAGTATAAGAGTAAAGGCACAGTGCCTTTATCATGCTAAATCATGATAATTAGGGGCTTTACACCTACAGTATTACTTTTGAGAGATTTTGAAAGCTGCTGCATCAAGCAGCCAATAACAGTGCAGTCTTGTACTTCCAAAAAGAAACAGGTAACAGGCAGCTCACTGGACTGTGACCAAAGTGCATCTAAATATCCAACTTACATCTATGATGGGAGCATCAGGAGGGACCTCCCTCTTTGGATGGTCCTCTTTGAGCTTCTTTCCTTTCCTCACCACCAGAGGGCGTTGGTCCTCCCCTAGTATTTGCTCCCTGGCAAATAATTGCAACAACATGATGAGCCAAACAGCTCAAACAGGGGCATGCATCACAGATAGAGGGCAGGGCAGAGGGGAAACAGCAGCATACGCCTTGTATATTTTTGATTCTAATCATTCTCACCCTCATCCCCAAACTATTAACAAACAGCTATGGTTCAGATAAGGTAAATGCTGTTAACCAACCTGTGGTCCCAGTACGAAGGTTTATGACTGTCATATTCTGGGATGTCAAAATCATCCACCTCCCAGGTACACTGGTCATAGGGCAGGTCTCTCCACTTGATCAGGTAATGCACATCGCCATCCTTATCATAACTGCAGGGAAGAATAAACATAAGCAAATACAGAGTTCAGGGCGTTAGAGGGATTTTATAGTGAGCAATAATCAAACTCTTTCTAAGGACATATTCAAAATTAATTTGTTGACATTTGTTAATGGGATATGACACGTTACATACAAAAATAACATAAAAGTCACTTATTGTCCTTCCTGCAATTGTAGCTGCAAAGGGATGGGAGAGAAGCTTTTTAAAATGTATGAATCAATTGCAGAACATATCTCTATACAGTAAAACATATGATCGTACTATGTACTGAATCTGTCTGAAATACATGCCTGTACATATGAGTGACAGGCTCCAACACAGGCCTGGAAAACATGGAAACATATGGGAAATAATTTACTGGTGTAATGTTGGAGAGAAAATGTTCTGTGCTATGCCTCACTAAGCATTTTCTGTGTTTTTAAACACCCAGCATCTCCCGTATTATATAAGAAAAATGTATAAAGTGATATTACAAAGCAAGTAAAAGCAAGATGACAGCAAGCATAAACCAAACTGAGCACCAGCTTATAAAGTCTGTAAAACGTCTGGATTCATAAAATACAAAATACAAGAATTTGTCTAACTGTGAGCAGCCACCTGTGGTTGACTATCCGGTGGATAACCATCCACTCTGGTTTAATGCCATAGCGGTAGAAGCGCTCCTCCATCACAGCATACTGGGGGTCTTTGCTCTTCCTCTTCTCACTGTTGATCTCCTCCTCTCCGGAGCCATAGTCATATGGTGGAGGTTCGTCCATGTCGTTCT
Source organism: Siniperca chuatsi (assembly GCF_020085105.1). Taxonomy (NCBI): domain Eukaryota; kingdom Metazoa; phylum Chordata; class Actinopteri; order Centrarchiformes; family Sinipercidae; genus Siniperca; species Siniperca chuatsi. Next base: position 7,685,723 of record NC_058043.1, on the reverse strand, counting down.
TACGTTGGTAGTTCCGATACATGACCGTATGATACAGCTCCAACTGCACAACCACAGACAGAGCAAAACAATCAATTCTGCTTTGTTTCATTAAGCACCACCTCTGGCAAAGGGCTTTCCTTACAAGACTGCAATATATAATCTACCCATGGTATTGAGACTAATTTGATTAACTACTTCAAGTTCCAGAATGGATTAAATGAAGGGAAGAGGGATACAAAATAAATTAAGAAAGCTGTGTTTCTAAACAAGCAATTGTTCAGACATCGCTAAATTAAATGTCAGCTAGGTTAGAGTGCTCTGAATTGCTACTAATTGTGATTGTAGATGGATGGTTTGATATGTGAAACAATGGGCACTTATATACACATATTTCTTAAAGACTGACAGCTATATGGTTTAAGGAACATTATCATTTTATATTAAACTGCAAAAGATGGTCCAGTGAAAACTCCCTTGGCTCGTTGCGCGTGTTCCACTTTTAGCAAAGAGGACACACAGTTCCTGTGGCCAAAGAGAGCAGAAATGTTAATTTGAGATTGGGCCTACTTCTAGTATCTCACCTGCAGCTCGCTGACCCAGGAGCAGTGCCAGTACGAAAGGCCAGCCCACTTTACGAAGAACTCCCTCTCTGGGTGGCCCTTGAGTGGAGGCTTGGTCAGTGGATCAGTGGGTTTGCCATCAGGGCCTACAGGCAGTTCTGCTGGTAACGGGGGTTCTCCCCATGTCCAGTGCAGAATCTTTTGGACCTTACCTTTGAGGGGAGGGCACTAAGAAAAAAAAGAAGAGATACTGTGATACATGCAGTTATCGAGACCTTGTGTCAAAGCAAAAATGCACAAACAATCATGGTGAAAATAATGGGGGTTTCGGAGCAGGTAAAGTACATTATTGGAGTCACAACATGGGTCCCTCAGACAGGTCTAGAAGGCTCACCAGTAAATTAAACCTCCACCTCCCTAAACAACCACCCTCAGAGTCTTAGTTCACGTTAATATACAGAGTAATTCAAATATAAACAGGCTCATGGGATAGCTCAAAGTGCTAGCTTGAAACGACTTTGATATGAGTTCCAAAACGTAATTGTAACTATCAAAAGATTTAAGCTGATCCTTCTGTTAAATTGGCCCTCTCACCTCTCACAATAAAATATATACTTTACTCTAACTATTGTCTCTCTTTTTACAATTTCATCCATACATGGAGTTTTCATCCTGCAGGTCACAATCAGGAGCTAAATCACATGTAGCCAAAATGTTAGAGAGATAATTAACAATTCCAGAATAACAATACGTGTTTGAGGAGAGAGCCTGTTAATGTACTGTATGTGGAGTTCAGGTGAAATATTAAAGCTGATTAATTGCACTTTTCTTTTTTACATAAACAACATTAAATAGTATTTGGACTGGAATGTGACCTCACCATGCAGCGTGGACACAACCACTCCCCGTTGGGTATCTCTGGGAGAGGCGGGTTGAGGCAGTGGATGTGATACGAAGATGGACAGGTGTCACAACACAGCAGCTCTCCTCCATCTTTACACACTCTGCAAAACTCCATGTGGTCATCCTCTTCCTCTCCTGGGGCCTCTTCCTCATCCTCCTCCTCATCTTTGGCCTCCCACTGGATACCCTCTTTCTCCTGAGGGACACAGGTGGCACGAACTTGGTGAAGGTTGTAGCAGGGGATTAAATACTGCTAAATTAAATTCACCCACCATGTTATTTGTCAAATAAAGCTGAACCGCATTATTACTACAAGGACACATACATGATATTTACATCTTCACTTATGGAGACTACATTAACGTTTTGGGGTAGTGAGACCAAAAGATTGTATGATCAAGGCTTTGTCCAGTGTTGTATTGACTTAGTTATCAATTTTGCACAATACATTTGTGAAAAGCATAAATGACTAACTTTCAAACTAAACTGGCATTCACATATACACTAATAACAGCCACATATTCCATAGTGAAAAGGAACAGGACAGGAATTTTCATAAAGAATCTGAGAAAAGTAAAATTACTCTTTGGCTGAATTATGCACAACCAGCAGATGTATGCAACCTATTATGTGGGCTTGTAGGCAGACGTTGCTTATTAGGGGTCACGAGTCAAAAAGGTTGGGAACCATTGTTGAAGATAAGAGCTCAAAGTAAGGTCTTATTCAGTTTACATGTCACCAACAAATATCCAGATCAGAAGAAACTAACATACAGCATATGTTGGAAGATGTCTTAGTACCATGGCAGTCTAGAACCAGGCTTGTCAAAACTAAGAATGATATGATATGATACAATGATAAGAAGATAGCATGTCAAGTTATAAACCTGTGAAATTTTCATACAAGCCCAGTTGATGCAGTTGGCACATAACACACAGATGTCACCCACTTCATTTACCTGATGCATTGTTTGACTGTCAAGTGAACACCATGGTAAAGCCCACTTGACCCCCCCCCAAATAAATTCTCACAGATTGGTTGTTAGCAAACATTAAAATATAAAACTTCATAAATATATTTATATATGAAACTAATCTACTCACACAGTGTGGACAGCTCCATTTGCCCTCGGGGGCCTTCTCCAGTTCAGGGTCCAGACAGACCAGGTGGTATGCTCTGGGACAGGTGTCACACAGGATGATCTCTCCACCCTGCTGGCAAACCTCACAGTAGTCCTGGTGGTCTGTCTCATAACCATCACCATCTTCCTCTGGTGAAGGTACAGGAAGAGGTAAACATGGACGATCCCAACATAAAGGAATTCATTGAAAGCAGATGTTATCAACAGTATAAGATTATTAACTATTTACACATTATAATGAGCTCTAAATATGAATGAGACTCTATGAGTGTGAGGGCAATAGCTGCTGAGAAAGAGCATCTGCCACCAGAAAAGATTCCCAGAACAAATAAAGCTTAAAAAAATACATTTTAATTTCCTCGTTACCCATAATCAAACAGTCTGGTTCTGAGGGATTTCAGTGGGATTTTGGAGGGAAAAAAAACACACCACAGAGCACGGCGAGTGTAGACAGTAAACATACTTTTCCTTTTTTTCCGCCCACGTCGGGCCTTTTTCTTGGTGGCAGCCCCCGAGGTATCAGAAAGCACAGAGGCACTGTGGATGCTGATGTCATCAAAGTCTGACTCCTCCAGGAAGTCCTCCTCACTCTGAAAAAGCACACATACAAATTGAAGAGCTACACAAAGAATTAAAATAAACCAGCTTTCAAAGTAAGCGCAGTAAACAGTGTGGTCACTTTGATGCCACTGAAAATACAAAGTAGTGGAGAAGCTCAGAGGATGAATGAGGATGAAGAAAATGGTTCTGGAAAAAAACAAAACATACAGAGGATGCTTTCTTCTTCTTCCCACTTTGGCCCGACTTTGATTTGGTCTTCTTCGGCTTGGGTTTCTTCTTCACCTCCTTCACAGTCTTGCTTCTCTTTCTAACTCCTGGTCCTGAGAAACACAGACCGAGACATCGGACACATTAACTGAGTGGTATTCTCGCTTTTATTTCTAAAAATATGTGTTCTGTCACGGTTCACTAGGCCTTACCCTTTCCCTCTTTGGTTTTGGCTTTTTTGATTGGCCCCAGCTGAGAGCTCGGTTGGCTGCCGCTGACAGACGTTGGCTGTGCCACGGTAACCGTTTCCACAGCGGCAGCCACAGCGGCGGCCACAGCGGTGGCAGATGCGCCTTTGAACGGGTTGTTGGCACTGAACTCTCGCCACTTGGCCCCTAACACTGTCATCATCTTTGACATGGGAATCTTCGGGTTCTTCTTGGCAATGAGAGGCCTGAGTAAAACCAGGGGGAGAGGAGACAACAACGGCAGCTTTATTATGTCACACTTCATTCCTGTTGATGTGATTTCTACTTCCCTCAGCACTGGAGGGAACTGGGTCTTGATTTGCTGACACCCCAGTGCCCCTTAAGTTTTGTTCTCCCTGCTTTGCTGTGTGTATATCATGTTTGTGATTTGTCAGGCAACAGCTTGAGGTTTGGCACGCTGGCCTGTGAAAGATAGTGGGTCAGAGCACCGAGTCCCAGAGCCTCCCGGCTGTCACAGGCATCCAGTAAGCAGCTGACTACTCACAGGGGGCACTGTGGGGGCTCATGCTCCACTTTGTCGGAGCAGATTCTTAACCGAGCCAGACAGCCCCAGGTGAGACAGACTCTTTATACCAACAGCCGAGCTTTCTAGCTCAAACAAAAAGAGCAGTGTTTGCTCGTCACAGCACACTCTGGTCTCATTGTGGAGTTTTTGTTGGAAGTGAGGGTCTCTGACAAGTCACAGAAACCGAAACAGAACAGAGCAGTTAACATAGGAAGATAATCCAGACACAAAATTAGGTGCTTGCCTGAGGAACTGGCTGAAAGCCTTGTAGTTAGTGATGGTTTTATAGTCGTCCTCGGTGAAGCCATACTGAACATCTTCGAGACCCCACTCTTGCATCAACTGGCTGGATGACTTGGGTTCCTGGGAAATACAGATGGGAGAGATCATATGTTAAATAAAGTTTAATAAATAAAAATAAGTTAGATCGTTCCAATGAATTTGGACGTAAGGTTTTCAAGGATCTCTTACACTGTTGGACTGCAAGACTACTTAGAAGGTAGGGAGACACCATATTTTCAAAGTCCCCCTTCAGTCAAAAACCAGTGTTTCTTCTTGTTCCTTGACTGTGATGCTTGAGCTTCCAGGCGCAGAATGATGTATGTGCAGAGCTTAACACTAGAAGGCTGTTTTCACATTCATCTACTGAGTGCTCACCTTAAATCTCAGTTAAACATGCAGATGTGTCATTACAACTAGTTTGGAGGCCAATCATGGTCCAGTATTCAGTTTACACATGTGTGGCGTGGAAACCTGAAGCCTCCAGCGCACATACACTGAGAATGGTTCCATCGTAGAAAAGGTTTCGGCTCCCATCCGGAAGTCATTCTCAATTGAGAATGACTTCCGGATGGGAGCCGAAACGTCTTGATTCCGAAACGTCTTGATTCTGAAAACAGTGTCCAGATGACTACGACTGAAACCTTTTCTACGATAGAACACTCCTGGACGAATGAGGGACTACACCGTCTTACTGAGAATGGTTGTTAACGTGAAGTAGGAGACATCTTGTGTCCAGCAGATAAACTTTTGAAATTAACAACATTTGAATTTTCAGCATACTACAAGCTGGACAGTGGGTGGCAAAAGGTTAATTAAATGCAAATTAATTTAATTATGAATCATGAATTTGATCATCAGTGAATTATCATTTGCGGCCCGTAAACACCCTTCCTACCTAAGTCTGTAATGCTGAGTCAATCTCTGTTTTTAAATCTACCCTTAAGACTTCTCTTTTTAGCCAGGCTTATTATTAATGTTTTGCTTGCTGTGCTTCTGTCAAATGTCCCTGGGGTATGTGAAAAGCACTTCAAATACAATTTATTATTATTATTATTATTAGATTATCATATCAAGAGATGATAAATTTAATGTGACTCTAAAATGAAAACATTTTTGGCACTTCATTTAAAATACAGAAACCAGCAGAATACAAGGTGTGATCTGTGTCAGCCTCATGGACCTCGACTTTACTTTCATGTTCCCGTCATCATCGTCATCTTCCTCATCTTCCTCATCTCTCTTCTTCTTCCTGGGCTTCTTCTCTTTCTTCTCCTTCGGTTTCTTCTTCTTCTTTTTGGTTGGGCCGTACGTGCTGCTCTCACTCTCAGAGCCTATTTCTGGACGTTCCCGTTCCTCCTCCACCTCTGAGGTCTCCTCCAGGTCGCTGTCAACTCTTGCCTGGATTCCTCCCTAAAGTGTTTGACAAGGACACGTGAACATTTTGTATACATATAAATAAATGCACAATATTGGTTATTTGGTGGTCAAAAGCGGGACATGAGCATATCTCCGGTTCAGATTGCTTGCACTGATCTTTCTCATTCTCCAGCAGATAGATGTGTATAACTTACATCTTAAAACTACAACTATATTTGTGCTGCGTGAAATTTCATCCAAGCCATCTTCACATTTCTTTGATATAGTCAAGAGCTCCTGCCAAACAGTTATTTTTATAAACGTAAACAGGTACAATCTGACTTTGAATCTTGTTTTAGCTCTCTACCTCACTGTGACTGACTAAAGCTGGCATCAAAGCCAGATTCCTGGGTCACAACTGAATTCAAGGTCTGTATTTTACCACTTGACACCACAAAGGAAATCTATCTTCAGTTAAGAGGTATCGTATGAGACAGAATTTCAAATCTAGTGATAAAAGGGGGGAATAATTAAAATATAAAACTCAACGATTGGGCAAATAAGCATGGTAATAATTTTGCCAGGGTTAGGGATTACAGCTCCCACAGTGGCCACCCACGCCAAATAAAATGTGCTGTCAGTGTACTATAAAGCACTTCGGATAAAAGCTTCCTCTTCATGGCATTTGCATAAATTAAATTACATCATTCCAAAGTGTCACTGCTTTACTAATATTATAATTCTTCTGCCTGTGATGAAACTTGTAAATTATTACATTACAAGTCAACAGTTAGCAGTGAGTTGACGAGGAATCAAGTCAGAAGCGCATTCACCTTTTACACATGCTTCGACAACAAACTAAACCAAGAAACAGAACATCTCAGGTGCAGCCAATCACTGCTCAGAGCTGCCTGTTTAATATGAGACATCTGGAAGGCTATATGGATTTAACAGTTAACAGGTGTTGTTTGTGTGATCAAGAGTGTTGCATATGAACAAATTCCTAGTGTGTGCTCATGATAGTGTGTGTGTGTGAGTAAGAAAGAGGGAAAAGCATCTGGTGTTTCTCTCGGTATGCATCTCTCACATAATCATTTGTGTGCTTGTGTGTGTAGTATGTGTGTGGACGTGTGCATGTTTGTGTATTTGTTTATGAATGGGTGTGTTTGTCCTCCTTTGATCTAAAGAATAATTTTTGTGGGGGGGTTTGTGTGTTTGACTGCATGTGTGTCAGTTCAAGTCTGGATGTGTTTGTCTTTTTCAGTTTAGTATATATTTTTTTATTTCTCTTTGTGTTTCGCGTTTGTGTGTATGCCTCTGTATATGTATGTGTACGGTATGTGGGTTTCTGTGTGTGAACATGTGTGTGCACATGCTATGGAGTGAATTAGTGCACAGCAGCTTTGTGCTCTGCTCACTGCCTGTTGCTCAGCAGGCCTGTGTGGATCCATGGAGAGACTTACAGGCGTTTTGCTCTGTAGCGCAGTGGAAAGGCTCACGTTGCCGCAGCGCCCGCCAACCCTACCAGCAGCCTGGCTGTGTTGCCATGGCGACCAAATTTGAGCAGTGTCTGGCTCCAGCTCTCTCTCTCCTCCTAGTTTTCTCTCTCTCATTCTCATAGCTCACCCCCACACACGTCTTCCTTTTCTCTCACTTTCTCTCTTTTGCACCCCCCATTATTTTCTCTCTCATTCTTTCTTTCTATCCTGCCACTCACTACCCCCACACACACACACACACACACACACACACACACACACACACACACACACACACTCTATCACAGTGGCAGCCAATGGAACAACGCCATCCAATCAGAAGCGTTTGCATAACGAGCTTGTTATGCAGAGGCCTGTGGTTGCAGAGCTGGTGCTCCAGCACCCGTCTAGACAAATCTCATTTATGCATAAGACGAAGAAGAAGAAGGAGAGAGAGAGAGAGAGAGAGAGAGAGAGAGTAAATTGAAGATTTTTGATGGTGGATGGGGGATGGGACTGGGGGTAGAGATGGAGATGGAGGAGGGAAAAGCAAAGAAGCAGAACCACTGCTGAGAGCAACTGCAAAGACAAGGTGGAACTGTGCAACAACCTCACCGTGGCCCAGAGTTCAATGTTACACACACATCAGAGGACCAACAAGGACACTGGCAGCAACAAACAGGGTGTCTCTACTTTCAGAGGGAAGAAAATCAGATAAGTCCTGATAACGTAATCAAGTTAGATGCTTCCCCATAAAGGCTCTGCCTTATGGAGATTTCAGAGGATGCCACAGAAAATATCAAATGAGCAACGACGTGGATATTCAATAAAATCCACTTCAACAAGAAAAAATACTGCTGTAAAAACACTTTATGGTTGCAAAACAACAGCCTCTTCTTTTCCCAGAAATCAGCAACAGCTCTCTGTTGACTCACAATACCTGAGAGGATACTGAACTTATAAAAACAAGTCAGAGGCTCATCTCAAACCGACTGTATTTCAGCAAAATGTTAAAGCTACAAGCAGCTCCCTCACAGCTTCATGGAGGTTTTATGGTGGCCAAACTACAGCCTCTTCTTTTTCCAATAAAATTAACTGCCTTCTATAAACTCAGATTCCCTTCCCTTCATGTCTACATAGCTCCTTTGTTTCACTGCATATGAGAGAAAGAAGGCAAGTACATCTCTCCCTGTTGACCATTTCTCCCACCAGTAGCTCTGACCCGAGACTGGGATGTGCCACTGACAGTCTCTGACCCCAATTGACTTTTGGCCCCTGTCTGACACCAACCTCCGGGGAGTGATTGGAAGTGAATTACAGCAGCAGTGGTTCCTCAGTGGGAGGGCAAGAGAGACAGAAATAATACAGCAGGTGGAAAGAAAGAAAAGAGAGAAATATTTGCAGTTCCTCTGACGCAAAGGCAGTAACAAAAGCAGCGGCATCACGATCAAGGCAAAGTGAGGTGATGCGTGTAAGAGACGAGAGGAGAGGGAAGAAAGAGGAGAATACAGAGCAGAGTCTGTGCGTGAGAGAGCGAGTGTCAGAGGGAGTCCCCCCCATTAGCTCAGTGAGACCCAGAGCTCAGTGTTTACCACAAGCAGCCAAAGGGCCGGGTGGCAGCATGGCGAGCCAAGCTCCTCACAGCACTGCTGGCATCTCAAACCAGCAGAGGGGAACATCCTGGCTATGTCACTGACTCTGTTAAAGCCATCGCCAACACAGGCGGGAAATACAGTGCACCGGGAATACAGTGAATTCCTGTAATCATTGATTCTCAGGAGTTTGGCTAGATTATCGGGAAAAGTAAAGGTAGATGAGACTTTTCTGGCAACATGAGAGCTGACATCACAAGATGCTGCCTTTGTTTGTCAAATTCCCCTTATAGCTGCATCAATATTTTTTATGGTAACAGTGGACCAAATGACCATGTGTAATGTAGAAGGTGTTGCTCATAGTAATAAACCCGCAGCTCTCTTTTAGCTCGCTGTCTTTGTTTTCTGGTGTTACATCAAATTCGGTAACTCCTCAAATTCTGTGACCTGATTAGGAATTTTTCTTTTGATGTCAAAGAAAGTCAATTTGGCCTTGAAGTATCACATTGATTCCTCCTCAAATAAAATGATGAATTCATAAGCAATACAACACACCCTTGCTCAGTTTAATCAATATGGGGTTTGCAGCTATAGCCTTCCTAAAAATGGCTAATACTAGCTAATGTTAGCACATTTTCGATAACGTTAGATATTGCTGCATAAAGGACATTATTGACTTGGTTCACTACTGTTACACTACGTTTTAGCATTTACTGTATACCTGTAATTATCACTTTTGCCCCTAGTGGCAACTGTTAAGTAAACGTCACACAGGCTAGCTTTAAAAGCTTTGTGATTAGCTTATCTTAGTGATTAGTGATCTCACCATAAAAAATCTGATTAAATTAAGTCAGTAGTATTAATGCTGGGAGCACCTCAAACCTCTGACCTGTTGGCTAAATGCTGGAGACTAAAGGCTAGAGAAACTCGACTGTCAAAACCGCTCTGTCACAGCTCTGACTCCCACAGCTAGCTTGGCACAAACGCTGTACTTCAGTGCAGCACCAGCACCACAGGCACAAATCTACACTCTAAACTGGCCCTTGGTGCCCACAGCTTACACTGGCAATGACAGTGACACTGCTGCCAACCTCCCCTAAGCCTGAGACAGTCCACTGCCTCTCATTTAGATTACAGAGGCAGTCCAGCAGCCAAAACACACCTTTGATCCAATTGCAGAGACATCAAAAGAGCAATGCATGCCAAGCTGTTGTGTCCGAGGTCATGACAGATGGTGTCGAGTGTGAATTACATCTTACCTCCTTTTTCCTCTTCTTAACTTTGGGCATTTTCCCCTCTTTCATCTTTTTGGGCTTCTTCTTCTTTTGTTGTTTGAGAGAGTCGTCAGAGAAGAAGCTGTCGAGGGGTGTGAGGGGAACAGTGTTGCGCTCACCTTCGTCATCCTCATCTGGACACAGACAACAAAAACAGACAACAAAAACATTATCTGCTTAGGAACACAATGTAGTTTACTGTACAGAGTACAGTACATTTGGAAATTTGGCTGATGCTCTCAAGTTTGTCAACTCTACAGCCAATTCAGCGTGTAATGGGCCTGAATCTTTATATTGACAAATGCAGTTTGGCTTGTACACTCTAGTGCTGAAATTATTAGTTGATTAATCGTTTTGTCGATGGCCTGTAAATGAATTTTTTGATAATGAATTAATTGTTGAAGTCATTTATCAAAAAATGGCTACCATTTACTGGTTCCAGCATTAGAATGTGAGGAACTGCATCTTTCCTCAGTTTTATATCATTGTAAATTGTATATCTTTGGGTTTAGGACAGTTGGTTAGACAAAACAAGCGATGTGAAGACATCATCTTGGCCTCTGTGAAATTGTGATGGGAAATTTTCACAATTTTCTGAATTTTAATTGACAGTTAATCGAAAAGATAGGAAGAAAGATTAATCGATAATGAAAATAATCAATAGTTGCAGGCCTAGTATACTGTGAAAAAACAAAAAGTCAGTTAAAAAAAAAAAATGAATTAATGCCAGACCAACAGGAGCACTTGGCAAAATAAACCGCATAATCACACATCATTGAGTGTGGATCAACTTTACCCGTCAAAGCTCAAAAAGATGGAGTGCCTGCCTTGCCAGTAAATGGTAACTCCCTGGAGGACCACTGAGGTATACTGAACATATCTTCTGCCTTTAATGCGTGCTGGGACTAAAGCGACCTGCTGCTGGTTGTCAGCTGTAGTGTCTCAAAGCTGCTGTGTACAAACGTGCTGACTGCTGAGCGCAGCAGACTTCAGTGATGCCATAGTGGGTCACAGAGGAGTAAGTAAGGAAGAGAGACAGTCCCAAACAATACATCACTGTAAGGAGACGCAAAGAGAAATACACACAGGATGCAACCTCCCCGTAAAGGTCAATCTGATCTCGTTCTCTTTCTCCCTCTGTGTCTTCTTTCTGTCTCTTTCAGTCCATCTATCTGCGTGTCTCTGCATCTCATGCAGACAGACTGGAGGGCATGAAATATGCAGCACAGGTATCAGAGTCAATCAGCCAACACTAGCCCTGCAGTCTACCACTCCCCTGAGTAGCTGGAGTGAGAGATTGGGGAGGAGGGATTCCTCTGTAGTAGACACACAAACCTCACCAACCACTTATCCTCTATTTAGCAAAGCTAGCAGGAGGTCCCCCGCGCACACACACATACAGTACATACACATCAGTGATTTCAAAGCTTCAAACAGTGGCAATGTCAGACTCACTGTGTTTTCTTTGACCACGAGATGAAATGTGTCACCCCTTCTTTAGTGCTAATTGGGGGTAACTTGTGCTTTATGCGCCCAATATGTTTATAGTTGCTGACTATAAAAAGTTGCTGATTTTTCACTGGTAGTAATCACCTTAAGATCTTACAATTTTCAGGTAAAAATGCAAATAGTAATTTTTTAGTTCCAAACTTGTATTCAAGCCTCTAAAACTGCATTTACAGCACTCCTCCACTGACGTCTGTCCAAACCACTGATGTATATTCAATGTCACAGAAACTCTGATTGTATCTATCTATTTCGTATTTGTGCTTTGTCTCCTCATTCTTTCTTTCTGCCTCACACACAGACCCACGTGCTTCTCTCCCCTTTATTTCTCTCTTTCTAAATAAAGCCTTGAGTTTATGTATCCAGTATCTCAATCAGGGAGCTCTTTTATGTCTCAGATAAGCCGCCTGCCAGGCAAGTCATGATGGCAACACAGTAAGCCTTACATCTCTCTTAGACACACAGATGATGACACGGTTCAGATGCAGATGGAAACAGCCGTGGATTACAGAAAGCACAGCCCATCACTCTGCACCCCTTTCTTTCTATGGGTGAACTATGACTGACAGGTTGACCACACATCACTGATTAGATACACCTAATTCACTAGCCATGCTAGTGCCGTGGCTCTGGGGATGGCAATGTCGTTCTTTCGGTCGGCCCACCACTTTGGTCCAGACTGACTCTACTGGATGGATTGCCATGACACTTTGGGACATTCGTAGTCCCCAGAGGATGAATCCTCCTGGCTTTGGTGACTTAACCTGTAGCGCCACCAGCAGGTCAAAGTTTTCACTTATCCAGTGAAATATGTCAACATCTACTGGATGGATTGGCACAACATTTTGTACAAACATTCATAGTTCCCAGAGATGATGAATCCTAATGACTTTGGTGATTCCCTGACTTTTCTCTAGTGCCACCATGAGGTTCACATTTGTAGTTTAGAGTGAAATATCTCAACTTAACTAATGGATGGATTGCCATGAAATGTGGTAGAGACATTCATGTCCCCATAAGATGAACTGTAATTATTTTGGTGATCCTCTGGCTTTTCCTTCAGCACCATAATTAAGTAGATTTTTTAATTTGCCAAAATTTAGCTTTATGACCAAATACCTGTAAAACTATTCTTACCCTCTTCAGCTGTACTTTGTGTTTAGTGCTTCGCAAATGTTAGCATGCTAACACAATTAAGATGCTAAACGTCAGCATGGTCATTGTGAGCAGGTTAGCATGCTGTTGTTAGCATTCAGCTCAAAGCACTACTATGTCTGAAGTACAGCCTCACAGCTTCAATAGACGGTATGAGATTTTCACGGTTTCATGGTATTACACATTATTATTATTATTATTATTATTATCAGTTACAATGACCCTTAAAGGAATGAAAACAGAAGGGGTGTTTTGGTTGAACAAACGGTTTATTATAATTTCACAAAATATTATGTCCATAGACATGAAACTTGATATAAACTTGACTTTTTTAAATAACACTAATACGGTAGAATTCAATACCGATGATAAGCAAATGTACATGGCATGATAACCATCAATTTTCATACCATGGTGCAACCCTATTAAACACATATACAAATGGTCTCTCAGTAATTCATCTCATTTATAGGCAGAAGGTCTGAGAGCAATGCAACTGATTGAAAAAAAGAGAAAAAAAGACGCCTGTGTTTAACACCTGCATTGCCTTATAAGCTGAATCCAGTTTACAGTAAATGGCCTGTGAAGTCCCCAAAGGGAAAACCATCAGGGGAATGATAATCTTTCTGCTTGGTGAGTGGACCAGGCTGTGCCAGGTGTTGGAAGGGGGGAAGGTCGCTCAGTCATGTGGCACAGGGAGGTCTGGCACCACATTCTGTTAGAAAGCGGACCAAAGCTTGGCGAACAAGCCTTCTGTAAAGTGTGGACGGATGGCACACACACAGTTCTGACCTTCCTGCAGGGGCTTGGCCACCGGACTGACCCATTAGAAGGGAGATTCATGAGTGACTCCCAAGTGAGGAAGCTAGAGTTTACTGGAAAACACATTAGCCCTTTCTCTGTTGGCCCCCGTGTGGAACTGCCCACTTAACGTTGTCCGGCATTGCTTGACACAAAGGAGGAAAAACAGAGCCATAGGTTTTCCTCTCTTCCTTGATTAGGTGAATATAGCTTAGGCCTCAAACACTTTCAGACAAAGACATCCAGAGACTATTATTAGAAAATCTAATCATCAAAGTGATGGAAGGATAACGCTCCAAAAGCACCATTAAAATTCTATCTAATCTATTATAGACAACATATGCACAAGATCAAAATGTGTGCAATATAAAGCAGATATAAAACAGACTGGAATGGTGCACAGCTCATCTGCAAATACACATTCAAAAAAGCATCTTTCATGCACAGGCTTCGTGCACGAACAGCAGGAAAAAATGGTGTCAACTTTCACAGTGAGGGATCCAAAAATAGTCCGCTTTCCAATTGGGGATAACATTTGTAGGCACACAAAAGCCCATGATAATCTTTCAATTTTAGGGGAGAACAAAACAATTAAAACAGAAAACACAATGGAACAATCTGTGACAGTGTAAGCACCCGGAGCGAAACAAAGGGAATTAGGACACTTTATGTGCCACAACAAATAAAGGCTGTGATCGGATAGCATGTAGGGGTCTGAAGTCCCCCTAGGACATGCTTCTACATTGTTGTGTTTTAATTGAATGGAAGCACCTTGATGATCTGACGAGGATTCCTGACCTTGTCTGTCACTTTGATGCCTATTGATGGAGGTCGTAAACTGTCTGAAAACTGCTTCCTGTATCAGCAGCATAACAATGGATTTGCAAGACTTTATCGTGGTCAGTGATATGATAACATTTTTAAAATGACAGCAAAGATGTAAACCGCTGTTACTGAAAACAGTGAATATCTTTATCAACAAGACTATTCATTACGACACAATAAACATAAATTAGCATGTCTTATGTTAGCTTAAAAATGGCAGGTCAACTGATATTCAATACATTTCCCCTTAACGACAATATATCTCTCTGCATAGTGTGTCAGTCTTATAGAGTCCCCTTGATATGTTTATTGCCAACAACATAAAAATACAAAATCATATCAAGGCAGACATAAAGTAATTTTGACTGACACGTGAAAATGCTTTGATTTTTCAAACTGGATTACTACTCACATATCTTCACTCACCTGACACAATTGCACCTTTCCTTCCTCATACATGTTTAACCAACTACTATCACACATGCGTATTGGAGACACGCATCAGTGCTTGTGTTCTCCCTCAGGCTATGGCTGGCAATCATAGATGATGCCTCAACTGCTTAACACTCCTCTCTGTTTCTCCCCTTCCCTCTCTCGGTCTGTCTTTTCTCTCCCTACTGCACAGCTTCCAATGCAAGCCTGCTGGTATTAATCTAGTTCATCAAAAATATTGTGTATATACAGGAAAAAAAATGTGTTGGTTTATATGCAAGGCATCATCATGAATAATGCTGATTCCACAACGCTCAGCACACATGTGACAGGCAAAGGTAATTTCTAAAACCTGTCCTTTGGTAGAAAATCATATCTATGTTTTAGAAATAGTAAATAATGATGAGCCAATGATATAAACTATATTGTAATTAATGTATCAGCTTTGTTGTGACAGTGGTGCAAAATAAGCCAGCTTTTGAGGTTCAAGGCCTTTATAACAAGCATGAAAAATGAGCAAGAAATGCACCATGGCAACCATGTTGTGTGAAATGTATTCATTAACTGTCATCATTTTGTCGGTAAATGTTCTTTGTATCTTTTCAGAAGATAGCCTATGATTGGTACTTTTTCTCAAACCAGAAAGTTCAGTAGTTTTGTGTAACATATCATCACACAGCAGCAATTAACAAGAGGCAGGCCTATGGTTAGAGACAACATTGCATTGGATTTTTACACTCTCAACTTTCCTTTCATACTCAGTCTGTTGTTACGACCATGAAACGTTTCCACATTGTGATGTGAACGGAAAGAAAAGGGTAAAGCAGCATCTTTTAAGTTCTGCCCCTGACATGAAACCATCAAACCATCTGATGCTCAGAGCGAGCTGCAAGAAAAGAACAAAATATCAATCTATTGACTGCACTGGCCAAACTGACACCATGGTATAAAGTAGAATGCAATGCTGGGAGCACTTCATCAGCCCCTGACCCACTGGACCAGGAAACAGACAGGAGCAGAAGTCATGATGCAAAATTTTAATCTTATGCTATTAAGAAAACATCATTTTAGTCAAATTAACACTATGACTGGGATTTCCCCAACTAATCAGTGCTTCATCTGTTTTACCAGCACAGTTTTTTAGGACAGAGAATCATTGGGTGTGTGGACAACTGCCATAAAGACTGACAAACTTAACAGCCAAAAGAACACAAATTGACCCTCATGTGGCAAGTGGCTTTTTGTGTGCAGCTCATCAATTAGGGAATCTTAACATCCCCTGTGCCTTGATTAGTTTTAAACATTTTAAGGAGTTAAACTGCCATTAGTACTACAATTGGTTCATTGCCAGAGTGGTTGACAGATTCATTTTCCAGCCACAAGAAATAGTGCACAGATTTGGCTTGCCCGTGTGAACTGAATGAGCTGCAGGTCAAGAATGTGGGTAACAGTTCATTTCAGTTAGTGCACGACCTAGAGCTGAAGGGATGTTGGTGACCTAACCGTGGTCATCAACAGTGCACAGGACCAAGGCAAAGGCAGCAAGGCGCACTTGATAAGCACAGTTTCCTGGAGCCTACACGTGGCTTCACACCTCTGCGGCCGTGCAGTGCTAGAAAAACATTTAAAGTTGGAGCAGCCTCCTGATCACAAGCGCAAACAGCAGCGCATCTTTTCTCACAAAACGAACACGGATGTCACTGTAGCCCATTTCTACTTAAAAGCACATGCACACATTAACTGAGGAACATCACAGCATACAGTGACACTGCACCGAATAAACTGTCATGGATTTAAACAGCTCTCTGAACCAAACTTGTGTTTTGGACTTGAGGTAAAGCCATTCACTTGTACACGCATGCAGCCTGTGAAAGAAAAAAAAACTGCCTACAGAGAGCACGCAGCAGGGTTTTCATCATGCCCACAAATCAGGCTGGATGTGAGGACAGCCGGAGGCAAATCTAAAAACCCACCTTTAAGACACTAGGTCGTGCAAAAAATAATAGCATGACTCTGCTTATTGCACCCCACCTCCTCCTCCTCCTCCTCCTCCTCTCTGGTCTCAGGAACGCAGGACAAGCCCTTTTCCCCGCATTCAAGGCGTAGCGGCGCAAAATAATCTGAAGGACACCCCGCCTCCCCCCCTTTCCCTCACCTGGCATATCGTCTTCAAAATCCATGTCGTCTTGTCCCTCGTCTTCATTGCTCAGCGACCCCGGCATCTTTATCTCATAGCCCCCAAACCCCTTTTAGGCTGAGAATACTGAAAGTTAACCCTCCAAACGCCGCAGCCCAGTCTCTTTCTTCACGCAAAAAGAAATGTATTCGTCGCTCAGTTTAAAAAAAAAAATTTTAAAAAAAAAAATTATTTATTTTTTTTGCAGTGAATCTGGGGTTTTCTCTCCAGGAGTGAAAAAAAAAAAAAAATAAATAAACATTTACATTTTCCCCCACTGATCTCTATCCAGGTCTTCCAGTCTGAAAAATAAGAAAGACAAAAATGGAACACACATGCCCAGATTGTGACGTCTGGTCTGTTGCCATGACGATGCATCCCATAATTTCACCCACAACTAGTTAGTCATGCTCTCCTAGTTACCACTTCAACTAGTAGCGTGCAAAAAAAACAAAACACCGTGCGGCAACGCCATGCGCCGCTAATAGGCGGCTGCACTCCCGCGCCTGTCGCCTGCCCATTTCCTTTTGGAAGTCCGGAGGATTGAGGCAGAAACTTCTCCTGCTTTCTCGCACAGCTGCCTCGCTGTTCACGCACAACCTTTACTCTAAATATGAAGCCAGGCTGCAGGGGGAAAATAACACAATTATTTCTCCTTGTGGGAAAATGTTTCTTGGTCTAATTGACGTTTAATTAACGCCTGAAAACCTAAAAGGTAGACACGACTTGACTCAAAATCTGTTTCTTCATCTTGCAAACTTCCACTCTTTCCAAGACCAAAAAAAATAAAAACCCAAAACAGCCTGATGACTGCATGCTGCGAGGAGTCCTGACTGCCAGTGGTCTAACTGTTGTCAAGGTTACCACAGCTGTAACACAGGAAGCCCCACAGAGAGCTCACCAGAGACAGCAGGACTTTCAACTTCACTTAATCTATCAAAAAAAAAAAAACACACACAAATCAAGAGCTGGAAGTGTCCTGACTGCACGTGCTGCAGTGGAGCTTTTCACTGTGATCATTTTACATTTATTAAATATAACCAGCTTAATTGTTGTGTTTAATCTATTTCTCTCCTCTATTGACAAAATGCACTTATCTACTTTAAAATGTTAATTTAATTAGCTTTGCTGACACTGATTACTGCACACAGGGCACCAAAGGACATCCCAATTCAGATAAAAGTATCAAGGAAGAAAAATAAACCTGAAATATTCTAAAAATCAAATCGATGAGCTCTTTGTGGATTGTTTTAATTATGCATCTAAATAATAAGGCTTTTTTAAACACAAGCAAAGCATACAGTGTTATATTCATCTGGTATGTACTGTACATAAGCAACTGTGCTGTGTATGATGCCCAGAGAACAAAATTAAAGCAATTATTTTATTTATTTATTTTTTTAAAAAGACAACACAGATTTTCTTCCCTGTTTTGAAATTTTATTAAGTGGTGTCAGGTTTAATCTTCGTCCTCCTCCTCCTCCTCGTCCTGGTTGATCTGGAAGTAGCGCAGCTCATAGCTCTCCTTGGTGTTGGCCACGACCCGCAACCAGTCCCTGAGGTTGTTCTTTTTCAGATACTTCTTTGTAAGATACTTCAAGTACCTGACAGAGACGAGGACGACAAGGGAAAAAAAAATAAATCATAGAGATATCAGTCAAAAGTATGTCATATTTATAGATTATTCTACACCAGAGAGTTTGCAGGTCCGTATCTTTAAAATGTGCTTGGACAAAGAAATGGGTGTGGACTAAATAATGTGGCACAACTTGTGACAGTTGAGACAAGTCTGATAATAGCCCGTAATAGTAGCCATAATGCAAAAACACCCTAATTCCATTACAAAATAGGCTAAAGCAAGTGCTTTGTATTTTGGATTATTAACTGGCCCAAGAGGACATACAGGTCATTTCAAGTAAGAAAAGCAGTTTCCAGATCTGGGGTTCATAGGACTGAACTTCAAGTATACAAAGATTAAGGCTGTATTGTGCATCACTTGCAGAAATGCAATCTATGTATATTTGAATGAATCTGAGAATAAGATGGCAGATCTATCTTACACAGAGGTGACAAACAATTATACTAGATATACTAATAGCAACATCTCCCAGTGGCTTTTTCCAGTCATAATATCAAATGCTCCATTTAAGAACGCAATTGGTTGAGTCACCCTCTGGTGGTGGTGTTCCTGGCTCAGACAGTCTTCATGTATCTGTTTATTCTTTCGTAGTAAAGTTCGTAAAGTAAGTGTATATATATATATATATATATATATAAATATATATTATATATATATATATATATATATATATATATATATATATATATATATATATATATATATATATAAAAAAAGATTTCGGGTATGTTGATTTTGGTGACCTCTTGACTTCTCTTTGAATATGTTTTAATCTACACAATACACCAAGTAACAGAAAATTGGCGTGATTTTTAGACATCGTCTGTGGAACGCAAACAAACTCAGAAGTTTATTTTAGTCCTGTTTTACCCACTTAACCTTAGTGGTATATACCCATGCAGACTGAGTTAAAATAGAGTTTGAGGTGCTCCAAGCATTGAAAACAGTTCAACAGCAACATCTCTTTCCAGACAAAAATAAAATAAAATGTCCACAGGCCATGCTGTGAATAGGCCTTTTTCAAAGAAGACATTTTGACATGTCAGTGTAGGAAAAGCACATGTGTAAATAACAAAATTAATGATGGCTAAATTCCATTTAGTTGCAGTGATTTCAGGGCCCTGGCATTGTTCATGCTGGATCACAGCTTACTGGGACACTTGAATAGAACTGAGCCATCGCCAATGTTATTAGTAAAGCCTCTGCTTTTCCTACTATGACAGGTCAAAATGTCTGCTGTGAAAAGGCCTTTATATTTTCTTTCTCTGTCTTTTTTTTTTTTTTTTTTTTACTGTTCATTCAGTATAGAGTAGATCCTGATGAAAAAATGGTTCAATGTTTTGGGCACCACATACAAAACTCCTCTTCCACTGTATTGGGCTGGTGGCACAAGCCTCTGCAGCAAAGATCTCAAAAAACCTCTACAAATAAAACCAAAACTAAATGCACGGCTAGATACCACTATGAAGGTGAGTGTGGATACTGCCCCAATCTCCCATCTCCCATCTCCACAGGCTAAAAGTAAAAGATTAAATGACAAAAACCTCTGCGATACAGTATTTTCCACCCAACTTATTCATGTATTTCATTATGTATTTATGGAGGAACCTTTAAGCAATTTGAGCTGAATTCTGCCATCTGCATCACATCTGTGGTAAAGGCATAACTGAAATACATTCAGTTGGATGAGGATGTTAATTAATTTGTTTAAACACACATTTCAGGCTCAGTTCTCACACACAGTGGTGCATGTTGATTGAGAAAACAGCTGACCACAGCTTCCATAAAGTGGTAAACCACAAACTTTTTTTACAGCCAACATTTGAAGTCTGCAAGGCTGAAGACTCACATTCATTATAGTGGAGTATCACTATAATGTCTTAGTAAATAATATAATAATAAATAAGGATGTATTTCTCAGTTTTATTTATCAATTATATTTGTTGTAGAGGTCGAGTAGTTTGTTACATAACTGTTGTTGAAATAAATAATATTAAATGAAATTCACTTTCCTAAATTTAAAGGTTTTTTCCCCAATGGGATTTTGCATTCTCCTCTCTTTCACACAAAGATAACTGTACATGGCGGGGATTGTAATTACTTAACGGTTCTAGGAGACTTGTAAAAACACCTCACATTTCTTCTTCTTGCGGCCCGGTAGCAAGAACTGCGCTGAGCAGTTGTTGAGAATCATTGGTATATTAAGAACATGATCGTGATATGCAACTTCAGTCGCCTGACATTACTTGAATGATATAAGTTATGCATTGTGTTTTGTACCTCTTTGAGAAGGGAACTTCAGAGTTCACTGCAATTTTACTCTTGCTCCTTTCAATGGACACCACACCACCGCCAAGGTTTCCAGCTTTGCCGTTCACCTTGATGCGCTCCTGCAGGAACTGCTCCTGTAAGTGCAGAGGACACAGCAGGTCACACACAGCAAGGGTCGGTACACGTAACCCAGAACAGAACTCAAAATGTCCTATCTGTACAGGCAAAGACTCTTACAAGTACTGACAGGTGACACATGGTGGCTGACATCTTGTTAGTTTCCACTAAAACCACAGTGGATTGTAATGTCCTTTCTTTATTCTGAACTGACTGTAGCCATCATACCAAATGACTCGGGATTGATCCCACTGATATGACAGCAGTGTTTGGACACTCAGGGGTCGTGTCTGACAGCTTCTGCACGCTGTTTAACAGACAAGATGTCTGAACTGGTCTACTCACAAAGTTGGCAGCATCCATGATGCCATCCTCTACAGGGTGAGTGCAGTCCAGGGTGAACTTCAGGATCTGCTTCTTCCTCTTACCACCCTGCTTCTTGACCACCTGCTTTTTCTAACACAGAAATAGAGAGGGTTACTCAGACATACAAACAACCATCATGACACATGTAACTTTAAAACAGCTAAATTACGCGTTAAAATAATTTGCAGATCATGTCAAAATATCATAAGTGATTAGCCATCATGTTTCCAAAGCTGTATACGACACCACTTTAAAGTAAAGACCTCCACATTTTGTACTATCCATTAACACTTAACACGTTTCCCGTGAACTAGTAACTAGTGCTAGCTATCGTTAGCATTATCGTTAACAGTTAGCCCAACGTGGTGTTAGCCGACACAGTAAACAAAGCTAAAAAAACGACGCTAAACATCTGTGGCTCCCATATTGCAATAAACTACTCGGATATACACCTACGAGTGCAAAAGACAAGCTAAAATATATCGTCTGTGTGCCGTTTATTTGATCGTTTGACTACTCACAATTGGTGCCATGGCTGACACATTCAGCAAAAAGGAAGGAGCAAAGGCTGCGCAGGAAGTATAAAACCCGGCTGCAGCATCGATCGCATCGATTTATCTGGAATCGATTAAGCAGCGTGTGGAAATTCATATGTGCGCTAGCTTAATCCTATAGCTACGTTCATGCTAAATATGCGCAACCAGCTATGTTTTTTTTTTAAATAACAGACATTGTTAATACCTTTTACAGGGGCATAATGGGGCACAAACTGTTGAATGAGTTCAGACATCATTTTATTTACTGGCCAACTGCTGTCCAATTAGTAATTTGTCAGTTAGCTACGAGTAAACTAATCTTTCCCAAACATTTACCTGCTCTTTCAGCAATGATTGTTAGATGTATATGTTAGTTCCTTAATTAAGTAGAAATATTGCAGCTAAAAGAAGAACAGACAAAACATGTACAGTTTCAAACAAACTGATCATATATAACTGATATCAAACACCTGAGCCATCGCCATGACAACCGAGCAAACCCCATCCTGATGAAGACAATGAGATGTGGTTGAAAGTGCTGGAGTCAGTTTCATTCACTACAATAAAGGTTTTCACATTTTTACTCTTGAATTAGAAAGGATAACGCCTCTATTTTTCTGTAACACAGAAAATGATGTTATTGCTTTCATGCAAGCTTCATTTATGTAGCACTTTTCTAAAACACAAAGTGCTCAGAAGGCATTAAAAATAACACTTTATGTTTTTTCCTCTTTAAGCAGCAGATTCAATGATTTGCAATGTTGTAATTTCCACACCTCAGCCTCCATTCACCCTGCCTTGGAGTCTAAGACGTAACAACAGTGTGACATTA
This sequence comes from Siniperca chuatsi, assembly GCF_020085105.1. Lineage (NCBI taxonomy): Eukaryota > Metazoa > Chordata > Actinopteri > Centrarchiformes > Sinipercidae > Siniperca > Siniperca chuatsi. Next base: position 7,662,957 of record NC_058043.1, on the reverse strand, counting down.
AAAATAGGACAACTGTATTTTAATCTGTATGGGACAGCAATATTAAATGTCCCTTTTGAACTTTGGCAACACTTGGGGGCTGGCATGAGGTGTGTGCTGTCAGCTGCCTGGCGGAGGGACCCCATCAGCCTACTATTGAAGAGTTTCTGCATTGCTGTCATTCCTGCTGGGGGTAGCTGATAGCACCACTGAAAGGTAAGACAGTGGCTCTCTGTGCTTTCTGCATCTACTGCATCTACAGTAGGATTTGTTGGCTGGATAAAATGTTGGTGCTGATAATGTCTTTGATATTATTTATTCGCCTTCTTTGGATTGTGTGTTGTCACTGAAGCCCCGGACACTCGATACACATCTGACAAGGTAAGAGAGAAAAAGAAAAAAGTTCCTCTTGTTTATTTTTATTAATATATGATCAAAGTGTTTCATATCAAAGTCGGCTTAGCCTCTCTTATAATAACTGGAATATCTGGACCATAACACATGCTAAAGCTTTTTTGTTTAGTGATGTGGCTTTTTAAAACTTGTCCATCAAGTGATACTCTCACGGTTTGTGATTATTCACATACTCTGTGTGCAGATGGCAGGAGGAATCTTCACCAATTTGGATAACCTGTGTAATGTGGATTGTACTAATGTCCACCCCCTGGTGTGCCACCTGTGCCATGAGCAGTACCAGTCCCCGTGTTTGTTGGACTGCTACCACATGTTCTGTGCCCGCTGCCTGCGAGGCCGGACCAGTGACGGCCGTCTCAGCTGCCCCCTCTGTGGGTAAGAGATAGCACTGGGAGGTTGATCAGGACGGACATATATATATATATATATATATATATATATATATATATATATATATATATATATATAGATGCATATAGATATATATATATATTGATATATATAATGGAAATATATATATATATATATATATATATATATATACTCAGATTGCATTATAAACAGATGCTCTGCTTTGAAACTGGAAAAAAGGAAACATATTTACTTCTATATCAGATTGCATTATAAACAGATGCTCTGCTTTGAAACTTAAAAATATGATGTTTAAATCAAGTTTTTGAACTAGAAATGGATGTTCAACACAGTGTTTTTGTGTCTGCATAGGATATCTGACCCTGGACATCACACCTATGGTACTAAGCCATAAATCCCCAAACAAACTGAAAATATGGAGGCCAAAGGTCAAGGACTGACTGGTTTAGTGGCTTATAGACACACTCAATTTGGATTACAACCTCACACAACTTGATAAAATTTGGTGATTCTGTGTAATGAGCAGGTGATCTGAAACCGCTCATGATTACGCTGAATTCCTAGAGTACAATGTAATTTTGCTCCTTGAATCCGCATGGAGGGTCAAACGTTTTGTGTGAAAAGCCACATTTTTCCCAAAGGCCCCAGTTTTGGGTAGCATTGCTCAAAGGGATTCGTTCCACATAAGTTGATTAGTAGATTGGTCTGGTTCATGCAGGAGATTTGAGGGGAATCCCATTGGTTTCAGAGAGCATCAAGTCTCTTTGTTTTGGTTTGAGGGTGCTGCTCAGTGACCCATTGCTGGCCTGGTCTGGGTAGGGCAGGCCTGAGTGGCTGGAGCAGCTGCAGGGTCATCCCAGACTTCTGATTTAGCCCTTGGCCCCAACGCTCAGCAGGGCCGGCAAGTTCCTCTAAGACCAGTCACACAGCAAACAAAGCATACTGGTATTTGGCACTGGTGCCAGCAGCTTAGGGCAATCAAAAGCAGTCACATGATACCAATCCATTTCATCCCCTATTAAGGAATGACATGTTAACAGTCACCTTCAGGTCCGCAGTATTCATTTTGCCCCATCAAAGCACACAGGGATGTATAGAAAAGGAACTCTACTGCAAAGTGATTATACCAGGAGTCTTTTCTACTGCGTCAGACACAATGTGACCCAGATTTTTCGATTTCTCTTGTGTGTGGATGAAGAGAATCAAATGATGAGTTTCAATGTCACTGCATTTTTCTCAACTGCTCATGTCATGTCGACATGTCAGCAGATACAGTGTCATTGACTTACTGATTGATTAACTTGATCATTTCAGAGGCAAACTGGTTTGCAGGTTAGGCACAATAAAAAACATAGCCTACACATTAAAAAGAAAACAGTCCGCACATGGCAGACACCCACAGTAAACAGTACACAATACTACACAGCACCACCATACAGTGCTTATAAAGTACAAAGATTCAATATGAAAAATGAATGTTAGTCACACTGAGAACTGCTTTAAAAAAACAAAATCATCCCTGATGAGCAGCTCTGGTTCTGATTCTGCTCAGTCACAACTGTATCCACCTTTTTTTTTAAATACTGTTTCTGCTGAGGCTGTTTGAATTCATAATCACCCACATTCTTTCCACATGTCAGCACTATACTATGAGCTAACTGTTGTGAATTAAATATAATAATAAAATTACCTAGATAAACTGGCTGAACCTCAGGCAACTTCCACATTTATCTGCCTCATAGCTATTTGACATTAACCTATGTTGAGGTAGATAATGTGTACTAGTCAGCTGTATAAGTCAAAGTAATACCAACAGTAGTGCTTTTATTCATAGCACAAGATAATAATAAATGAGGAGGAAAAAAATCCAGGTTTTTTTATGGAAATAACCCTGTGGGCACAGAGCCGCTGTGCTCTGCTGTCTGGGCTCAGGCTACAGGGGCCAGCTGCCTGGCAGCGACTATTTCCATCAGCAGCAGCAGCAGCCTGCTAACAGCTGCTCACTCAAGAACCACGTAATCTAGGAATTCACTACTCTGCTATTAGTAGGACACAATAGATCCCAGTTGCTATGAAAACTACATAAAACATGCACAGCAGACAGGGGCGAGGAACATTTATGTCACTGCAGATGAATCATAATGAGGCAAACAGCATTGTTTAAATCAAACAGGCCTGTGCAAATGTGGCTCATGTGACAGAAACTGGCCACTGCATCTGCCAGTGTACTCCTTTTCTACCTGAGATTAAATGGTCATTGTGCATGTGCTTTTTTTTTTTTTTTTTACTCTTTGGGTTAACAAGAATTGGCTTTTCAAAATCAGGACTAGGTAAGCTTTTGTTTAATAAACAATTAGTCAATCGAGAGAAAATTAATTGGCAACTATTTAGATTAATTCATTTGAGCAGCCTAGCCTCAAATGTGAGAGATTTGCTGCTTTTATTTTTTATTATTTTGTTATCTTTGGGTTTTAGATTGATGGTTGGATAAAAGAAGGAATATGAATATGCCACCATGGACTCTGGGTTAGGGAAATTATACTGTGCTTTTTTAAAACTATTTTCTGACAACAAAATGATTAATTGATAAAGGAAATAATCCTCAGTTGCAGCCCTAATTTATAATTATGCTAAGATGATCCTGTGGAAATTGTCATGTAAATCTGTAAAGAGCACACAGACTTTAGAAGAATCTAAATCAAGTTTTTGTTTATAGCAGAATATAAATTCTGGCTGTTCCTCATACTAATTATGCAGATTAGAGCAGAAAATTTGTATTTGAATCTAAATTACAACAGAAAACATTACGTTCTGTCTTTCAACATCTGCCAATTCAAAGAGCAGAGCCAAACTATCAATTTAGATAACACTTTATTTAGATGATGTCATGCTTACAGGTGTATAAAAAGATTAATTTGTCACACAGTATGTGGTCCTCAAAAAAAAAAATCTTTTTATTCAGAGTTAACAGAGCGCCATCTTCTGGGATGTCACAAGACTGCAATAAACATGGAGTTAAAGATTTATCTTTAATAAACAGCAGCTTCCATGTTTTTTTTTGTTTACTTTATTTTCAATGTACATTTACACAACTTAGAATTCCTCTCACTGATTAACAGACTGAAGGAAACAACCATGCGCCCGGTGTTTAACTTAAAATGAATGAAAATGGGAGAAAATATGGAGCGACATAATTACACTGGGTTTTTGACATTATAAACTCATTTAATCCTTTCAGCTTGTGCTGGCAGTTCCTTTTTCCTCTTGATATCCCTCAGTCTTCATCTGATTCAGGCCGAGGTCTTCATTCTGCTCAAACGAGCGGGTATACTTCTCAACAGTCAACTCGGGATCTGGCTCCGGGGCGTACACGTTCTGCAGATAGCTGTTCCCTGCCGGGTCGTCCAGGATGAAGTGGACATTCATTTCTCCAGCCATAATCTTGTCTATCTTCTCCCCAAACTCATTCAGCTTCTGCACCCGATCTGTCGTGCTACTGTCACCGCAGATGAAGGGGTTTTTGGAGACGATCAGGTCTTTGATGTCTTTCAGCAGGCCCTCCAGAGTGGTAAACTTTCCGCCCACAGCTGCCATCCCCAGTTCAAACTCCAGCTCCGGGATGAGGACGCCGCACGTCTCTGACTTGAGCACGTCCCGGGTCATGTCTGATGGGTCCGTGATGTGCAGGGTGATTTTGGTGCCCAGCTCCTCTGTGGCTCCACCTGATTTCACCTCATTGGTCCGATGGCCGCAGCTGTCGCAGTTAGTGGCCATGATGATGACCTCCTTGAAGTGAGGGATCTGGACGAGCTTCATGTTAGTTGAGGCCGGCGCGTTGCATTCTGGGCAGTTGGTGTTGAAGACCAAAACCTCATTTCTCATGGCCTCAAGGTTGTTGCTAGCCGGTTCCTTGTCCAAGTCCTCCTCCAAGTCATCATCAGCCCTTATTCCCAGCCGAATATCCTGCTGGACCGTCCGCGTGAACCGGGACACAGTGAGAGCCTCATCTTTTTGAGGGGCGAATGGATTTTCCACAAAACTGTTGCCAGATGGATCCTCAATCACTAGAGTGAATTCGTTTTCAACCTCTTTTAACGTCCTCAGCTTCTGGATGAATTCGTTTATTTTCTCCGCCACCTCGGGGTCAGTTGTTCGCCTGACAGGTTGGTCTTGCTCCAACCCTGCAACTGCTCGGTCTAAAAGGCCCTCGATGGTAGAAAGTGCACCTTTCTGGGTGTAGGGAGGGATTTCAAAATCCAGCTCAGGGATCCTGGTGGTCGCACTGTCTGCTTTCACAACCTCCCTGTTCAAGTCCTGTTTTGTTTTGACTTTCAGTGTGTAGCAAATGCCTTGATCCTGAATCCGGCCTGCAGACTGGATTTCGGTGTTTGACCAGCTGCAGTGTGCGCAGCTGAAAGAGCTGACGATGATTTCTTTGAAGAACGGTATTTTGGTCAGAAGTAAACGTGTCATACCGTTCTTGTAGCAGTTCATACACAGGCTCTCGATCTCTGTGGGCTGCCAGTCGTAGTCGTCGGCGCCAATATCCTTGAAAACGCTCCCACCTCGCACATTTTCCTCGCTGTCAACTCGCACATTTTCCTCGCTGTCAACTCGCACATTTTTCTCGGAAATAACAGACATTTTCAACGTCGATGTTTCCCTCAGTGGACAAACTCTTTACGTGCGCTCTGGCTTCTCGCTCAGTGGTGTATTCTGCTGGAACTTTCTAGACAACAGACTGTCAACTTTACCTACGCACACGTTTGCTCCGTCGTGTTTGACAGCGTCTTCCGCATTCTCTTCTTCTACGGCGGCGGCGGAGTCCTGGACGTCACTGCTGCCCCCTCAGGTGTCCTGCAGTACTGCTTTCTGCTTTATTCAATTGTAGCTTATTTTTATCTCCGATTTTATTTTACACTTTTAAAATCTAATATAGTTTATGTTTGTCTTTTTATATTGCCTTGTGCTTCCCTTATACCTTGTCCTAATGCATCTTTATATGTTATGTACAGATTTTAATTGTCTTGTTATTGAAAGGTGTTATACAAATAAACTTGCCTTGCCTTTTTAAAAGGCAGCAAATATTTTTTGTATTTGGAAAATTAATTTGTGATGCCTTATAGATTTGTCCAGCTGTGGAGGGGACGCTGTAGTGTTAGACAGATGTTGTTATATTTGATTGTTATTGCTACTAGTTTCTTTTTCATTTTTTAGAATTTTTTCGGTTTTAGAATGGATTGGATGTTTTTATTTTTCTGCAGATGCTGCAATCTGTTTTGATATTGAATGACATACGGAGGATGAAATGTGATCTATCCATAAAAATAAAGAGTGAAAACTTAAAGTTCCTCTCCAGACATGTTTTAAGACATATACAAATCCTCTGATTTAAATAATTATTTGTGGCTGTTGTGTTTTCTTCTTAACCATTCTAAAAAAAAATACATCTACTAATTTTTCCTCATTGGAAAACAAAATCTATTAATATGTAAATATTGTTCATTTCAAAAGTTTACCTACTTATGTTTAACTATGTGCAGTGGAGGTTTCTGTTCTGGAAGTTGCATATTGAACCATGATAGGTTTCCAAACGAGTCGTGATGTCACAAAATCCTGCTCATATGTACCCCACTTTAAACTCAGATTAAAGGGGAGCACAGAGAAACTTTCTCCCCTCAGCAGATGAATGTGAAAACAACCTTTTAGTGTCAAACTCTGAACATAAGACATTCTGCACAGTGAAGCTCAAACATCCAGATGAAGTAACAGGAAGAAAAACAAATTTCACACAGTGAAGAGGGACTTCACAAAACAAAACAAAAAATAACATAGTGCAAGAACTAATCACGGTTCTTCTTGCCATTTAATTTTCATTCTTAGTTTTTCATCAGATCAAACTATTTTAATTATTCCTGGCCCACCTCAACTTGAACAATAACACAGATACTTGCCAGTATAACTAATTTGGTGATAAATCTCATGATTTTCTCACTCAGGCTGTCTGAATGTCTGTCTTTGCCGCAGTTACCCATCCATAGTAAAAGGGAATAGCGCCCTCCCACCAGAGGACCGTCTGCTGAAGTTCCTGGTCGACAACAACGCAGAAGCTGAGGAGACAGTACAGTGTGCTAACTGTGACCAGGAAAGTAACAAAAAGGTAGAAATTGACAGACAGACCCACATCAATTCACATTGATTAAGGCGAAGGTCACCCAGAAGTTGGGCCTGCATTTTCAGAACACTCTGCTCTGTGCAAAGCTTTAGTGACATGTTAACATCATAGACAGATATTGAAAGAATATATAAGCATGACGCAGACGTTAGAAATAAATGTATATGTATGTTAGTGTATTGGAAGGAAGTGTTGGTGACTCACAATAACACAGAGGAAGTGAAAAAAAATGTGGACTTCAAGTCCCAGAAATCATTTTAAACAAGGCATCAGTCGTGCAGAGAGCACACAAATCTTGTATATGTGTGAGGATACTAAAGAGAAATAATGCAATTATGGCATCTTTCAAATTATTTTGATGTCACAAGTTTTTGTTTCTAAAGAAATGAGTCAGTCCTGGTGAACATTAGTGCAGTTTATTCATTCACCTCAATTTTCAAATCCCGTGCTGCCAAAATGTCTTTTTTAATACTACCGCTGGGGGAGCGCCAAAATCAGAATTTTTTAAATTACACACATAGTAGCTTTAAGACAGGTGTTTTTTGTATTAAATGTTGCTTTGTGTAGCTTTAAATGATATAAAATAATGTAAGCATCTCTCCACTTTGTCTTTCAGTTGTATTTTGTATCCTTTTTTTCCCGTACAGGACGCAGGGATGATGTACTACTGTAACACTTGTAGCCAGCCACTGTGCGGCGCCTGCAGGGAGTTGACTCACAAGGCCAGAATGTTTTCCCACCATGAGATTGTATCCCTGGCCAAACGCACCAAAGCCAAACACAGGAAGTGCTGTGAGTGCCACCTGTAATTTACTCCAGAAGAATTACAGGCCCACAAGGCTTCAATACACCAGTGAGAAGCATGTTGCTCATGAGGGGTGTAGTCCCTCCTGTGTTCTGCCTAAATTTCCAGGGCTTAAGAAAGTAGTATGAAAGGCACGGTGTCAACACTTGGTGGTAACCAAGCCAACCTGTGTTTGTATTCTGAAACCTCTTGTATATGTTTTTCACAAACCTGCTCATTGGAAATACTACTTTAACTCTCACACTCCTGTGGGCTGAAGTTAAAAGGCGTCTCTGTCTCCACAGCTCTCCACAAGGAGCCCTACATCCTTTTCTCAACAGAGAATAAGTCTATGCTTTGCATCAAGTGCTTCAGAGACACGCAAGTGTGAGTGAATCCACTACACAAAATGTATGACTGTCAGAAGTTCTCTTCTCTTCTACACATTAAATTAACTGTTGTTTGTTTACCACAGGGAGAGTCGGACTCACTGCATTGATATTGAAACAGCTTACGTGCAGGGGTGTGAGATGTTGGACCAGGCTGTGCTGGTGAGAGAGTCCTGTCTGTTCATCTACACATTTGACATTATGAATAATTCAACCATTCAGCAGTGGTGATGATATTGTGAGACGTGGTGCAGGTGCACTCAGAATTTGTGTAGATCATTACAGTGCAATTTGAACATATATACTTATAAATGAGGACTATTTTTTAACAATATTTTGAGCATTGCTGAATTAATTATGGTCAAATACAAATACTTTTGGCTATAATTTCACTGCTTATAGTTCTGCTTTGGGTGCTCTTTCTCAAAACCATACAGACGTGTTAAATAATGAAATACGCAGTACTGAAAATTAGAATCTTCATTGTAATGAGCTTTAATTACTATATTTGTACAGCAAAATAGCCTCAACTATGCTTGCATGTTTCAGCTTAAAGTTCTGATAAAGGCTCCGATGACAAATGTGTGGCAGTGCAGTGGCCTACATGGCCTTTCATTGACAGCGAACCTCCTCCTCCGTCTGTAGGTGGTGAAGGAGCTGCAGACTTCAACTCGAGAGGCGATCGTTCTGCTGAGAGCAATGATAGGAGAAGTGTGTCTGAATGTGGAGGAAGAAGAGAGTGCAATCTGTAGTCTGTTCAACAGCTTACAGGTTACATAATGATCCTGATGTGATATGTTTTCTCAACTGTTCCTTTTTCCCCTAATTCCCTCAGTGAAAAGAGTAACTCCTGCACACTGACTTGAAACCACACCACAATATACTGTATATATTGGTAGATGTATACCAATAGGCTGATAAGCTGTATGATGGCAGGTGTGGTTAACCATCCAACCAGCTCAGGGTGATAAACATCTCAAAGCAATAAACAATTCAAGTAGTGTACAGTACAATGAAAACTCAGTCAAAAGTACATTAACCTCAAAGAATTGGAGTAATGAGACAATTCATCAAATATATAAGTATATCAGAAATATCCAAAATAGTTGTTAATTACATGAAAGGAAGCATTAAAATATTGTACATGATAAAAAGCATTAAAAACGCATTTCACCAGAAAATATTCATCATATTTTTCATTTAACATACAGTAACATACATGTATATTATCATCAAGACTATGGACAGCTATCAACAAGAAGCTACACCCAAAATATATCTAAATGTACAAAATCTATCTCTATCTAATCTAATTCAGACCTCTTGGTGTCAGAGTTTGAAGTGTAAAGATGTTAAAACTCTCCTTGTGAAGAAAAAGTGGATTCATGTCCTCTCCTCTTCTTGGGAGTCTAACATGCTCAATGCCGACATTTTGACCTGATGATGATCCGAATGGGATCAAAATGTTGTCCATTTAAATAAGTTTTTGGTTTTAAGTCAGTGTGCAGGCATTAGTCTTTTCATAAATGCTGATTTCCAATAACCTTGCACCTAAATGTGATGCACGTACAGTATAACTACGCTCCCTCTAATGTTTTCCCTAACCATTACAAGAGTTAACATTATCATTTCAAACAGCGAGTGAAGTAACATTTACAAACACATTTTGGACTTTTATCTGACTGCCCCTTGGTATACAATGTTATTACGTTTATTACATCAGGTTTGTTTATAAAGAGAAAAGTTCAAATGTCAGTTACAGAAAAGTGGACCAAAATAACTGTCAAATACATCTTTCTGAAATACAGCTAGTCCTCTACAAAGTCACTCTTAAGTAGAAGTTAAAAATAAAATTCAAATATTGTCTGAACTCAGTCTGAAGTTAGAGTGCAGTAAGATGGAGCATCTGACACCATTTGCACTGCTTGGCCACTGGATGTCTCTGTTAACCTAATTATGAGAAAAGAGTGTATTGTCTATGCATAATAAACAATCAAAGAGAGCAGACACCACATTGAGGAATTTACACCAATTTTTTCCACCCAATCTTGAAAACTCATTAGGTATTAGAGAGCTCAAGGCCATTTTTACAGCAGTGTAAGGAATAAAAGGGGCTGTTTTCTCTGTTCTCATCTGACAGGAAAAGCTAGCAGAGAGGAAGAAGATTCTGCTGAAAGCAGCTCAGAGGTAAAATAAAAAGATTTACAGTTCTTATGTGAAAATGCTCCTTTGTTCTCACAAAGCTTGTGTCACAATATTTACCAAATTGAAAGCTATTATCGTGCTGTCACCGGGTCACTTGATAGTTTTTCCATTATATCATGCTGCATTGTACTCATGGTGATGAATAGCAGCACCCTGTTTGCTCTGGAATAATCTCTCTCCTCACCAAACACATTTTCTGATGATTTCCATTTCAATAAAGCATTGTACAGAATTAAAACCGCTTCAGTATAATTACAGACCTCAAGCCAGTGGTTATGCCTGGATCCAATCAATGAAAATGTAGCCAACTGAAAAGTAATGGTATACAAATATACAGTATGAAAATGATAGACTTTCTCAAGTCCATAATATCACCAACAGCAACTGCTGCAGGAATACCTGGATGCAGTCTGTAGATTTCCTCCACTTTAAATAAAACCACAGCACCTTTAGCACCTGCTATTGGGCCTACTGAAAAATGAGCTACTTGTGTCTGTTGCAGCACCCATCAATGTGGTGTTGAGCTGTTTTCTATGCACTATACTGTCCTGAGAATAGGATCCTAACTTTTTTTTTCATTTGTGGCAGACTGCCATGATGTTACTTACTTGTAGCTGTTTGCTTGTGCAGAAACACGACTGTAAAGTGATAAAAATTTAAAACTTACTTTGCAAAAACAGGTTAATGACAGCCTCCCAAACCATTAATGTAGCATTAACTCACAAGTATCCAGCCACTAAAATAAGATCTAACAACATCCCCACAGCAATCATTAAAGTTTGATTTAATGTCATCTGAGGTTTGCAACTAATTAGTCTCTAAGATCAAATTATTGCACATCAATTAAATGTTATCTAAGATTAATGACTAATCACTGAAATATATGGTATTTGAACATAAGCAGACATACAGTTTGTGTTTTATCTCCGTCTCTGCTTTCTCTTTGAATCTGCAAACTCCCCTTTCCAAACAGCGAGAATTCTGAGAACCATTTCTGAGCACTTTTCTTCTTCAGTGTGCACTCCATGTGTACGTATGCGTGATTGAATGAGAACAATTTTGTGCATGTGAGAGAGTGAGTGTATCGGGTTGCACTCTGTGGGGATCTTTAATGAGATTTTTTTTGTGCCCAGTGTCCTCCATCTCTCTCTCTCTCTCCGTTGCCTGGAAGCCGTCCAGTGGCTGGGTTCCCGGAAGGGTGTTAAAGGCTATTTATGTCAGGCTTTGTGTGTCCGGCCCTGCGTCTGTGCCTGTGTGTTTGTTACAGAGAGAGAAGACAGAGAGATTAGCTTTCTGGAAGTATGGAGCATGATGTTTGTGGTTGCACCTCCTGAGCTGAATCCTCTGAGTGTTTCTGGAGGCGTGGATGTGAAGGTGTGGCATTACATGTTTGTGTGTGTGTGTGTTTGCAGTCAACATGAGGAGAAGGAGAAAGCACTAAAGGAACAGCTCTCACACCTTACAGCCCTCCTACCAACTCTCCAGGTAGAGTAAAATAAATACCTGATAATAAATAATCATCAGTCACAAAAGCACTGCTGCTGACATATTTCTGGTCACAAACTATCATAATACCTTCAAAGAAGTACTCAGATCCTTTACTTAAGTAAAAGTCCTGCATTCAAAAAGTACAAAAGTATAATCAGCAAAATGTACTTAAAGTATCAAAAGTAAAAGTACTCGTTCTGCAGTAAAATCTTCCCTGTAACTGATGTATTTATTATGTAAGACATTATTAGATTGTTAATACTGATGCATCAATGTGTAAGCAGCATTTTACAGTTGTAGCTAGTTTGAACTACTTTATAGACAGTAATGTAGTCTTGTGGTTCCCAGTCTAGGGGTCGGGCCCCTCCACAGGGTCACACGATAAATCTGAGGGGTCATGAGGTGATTAATGGGGCAGGAAAGAATAAAAAGTTTTGATTTTCATTTTTTGGACTTTTCTTTAATCTTTACTCTTCTGTGAAATATTGGATAATCTAGCTTTTTGGGGCCTTTGAACAGTGATTTAAATGAAACCATTTGAGAAGTTTATAGGGGAAATCACTTTCTGGTGGAATCTCTAACAACTCATAGAAGTCTGAAGCATGACAAGTAGTCCACTTAGAAACAGTTTTTACTAGTCATCATAGACAGAAATGTTGGTCTATATCTTCTTGCTTTAATCTTTACTAAATATCATAGACTGTATATATATATATATATATAAAAGTAACTCCAGCTCTCAGATAAATGTAGTGGAGTAAAAAGTACAATATTATCTATGAAATGTAATGGAATAGAAGTATAACGTAGCATAAAACAAAAATGCTCAAGTAAAGTACAAGTACCTCATAATGTACTTAGTTACTTTCCACTACTGCCTGTACTTCTATACTTTTGCGAATGGACTATGAAAAAGATGATCATTCTGATCATACTAAGTGTGCAGTTAGTTGTGGAATGAATTTAAGACCATTTAATCTCAATTTCAGCATGTTGGTGTCTCATATTCCATGCAGCTTGTTTGAAATCTAACCTTTAATCTCTGATGGTTTTAGGTTCACCTCGTCACCTGTTCGGCCTTCCTCAGCTCAGCCAACAAGTTTGAGTTTTTGGACATGGGTTACGTGAGTACAGTCCATTAACTACTGTATGAACTATGTTTTATTATTATTGCATTTCATTGGAATTTTATAAAGTATTAATATAGAGTTACAGTGCTGCAATATCAGACATAAGTGGGTAGGAGAGGAGCAGTTGGTAAGGGAGGGGAAAGTGAATACATAATGCAAAAAGTTTTACAAAAGTGAATATAAACAAATGTATAGATAACATAAAGATAAAAGGATGATTCACTGCGTATATGTGATATATAACCATGGACGACGCATTATCAGTGATTCTAAAACCACCATGTCCACTGTTCATACATCACAATAATCCGTTTATTCTGAGGAAGTTTTCTTGGCAAGAGAGAAGTTACAGTATCAGCTGGACTGAACTGATCTTTAAATGGAGGCTGTCCATAATGTCTCAGCGAGGTGAAACAGGTCACTGAATCACACTCAGATGTTCCTGCTTACACAGCAACTCATGGAGAGGCTGAAGCGGATTGTAAAGCTCCCTCATCGACTGAGACCAGTGCAGAGCAGCAAAGTGAGTAGGAACAGCCTTCGTGCAGAGCTGGAAAAGGTTACATTCAGAGTGTGATCCACTGCAACGTGCTGATTAGTTGTTTCACTTGTTCCCAATGCAGTTTCACTGTCGCCCCAAAGCCCAGAACCAATTTTTCTTGTAGGAAAGTTGAGTTCAGTGCCTTCTAATAGGACTTTTATTAATTTATTTATCAGGGACATGTTAATGTTATACATTAAAAGAAACAAACAAGACATAAAACAAGCAGACAAAACAACATTAAAGCACATATAGGAGGATATAGCATAACTGAAAGGAAACCTAGTAAAACCCAGTTTAGAACATACACATACAAGCATCATATGGCAATCAGAACTACAACAACACGACTAAACATCACAAAGAACTACAATACTATAGCAACTACAAGCAAAAACACAACAACTTTTTGCTTGTAAGATAAGTTTAACTAACATATTTTTGAAAGAAATCCATAACAGCCAGCAAAACGCCATCAAAAGTGATAAAGTGGTCTTAAAAATGGTTATTTTTTAACGTGAAAGTTCATTCTTTACCTTGGTAACAGTAGTTTCACAAAATAATCTTCAGGTAATCTCAGGATAATCTCCAGGAAAAAGAGAGTAAGTAGACATTGAGTTAAGATTATTTTGTCAAAAATGTATTTTTTGTGTGGCAATGTTTCTGGTGCTAAGCAATCATTGCTGCAGTGTTTTTTTTCACACAAATCACTGTTGCTGCTGCTGACATCACCAAATTTAGTAAATGTAAAATATTTCATGAAGTGAGAAGTTATAGAGTAGGTTAAATCAGTATTTATCACTAGTATATCAATTAATGAAAACAGTAGTAAAGCAGAAACATACAAATTTACTAAATCTAACAAAATACTTGATCTACATTGGAAACAAGTGCACTTGTTTTGGTGGAAGGGGCATGGGTGGTAATGGTGCATATTAATAACACACCCATGTTCCCAAGTATTTAGGGTTTTTTATATTTTAGTATAAGTATATGTTTTATGTTTATGGATGATTCTATGGATGGATAGTGCAAACAGATTCACGGTTATTTTTTCTTTCTTTCTTTCTTTCTTTCTTTCTTTCTTTCTTTCTTTCTTTCTTTCTTTCTTTCTTTCTTTCTTTTCTCGTTTCTTTCTTTATTTCAGCCCGGCTAGAAGTGCTTTTTTCCCTGATTTTCAGAAACAAAGAATAATATGGCAGAAATACGTGCACACTCTTTTTGAATTAATACAAGACTAAGTGATCTTTATCTTCCATTAGATCAACACAGACTACAGAAGTGAGTTTGCCCGCTGTCTGGAGCCCTTACTGCTGCTAAGTCAGCGCTGCCCTCCATCTGTTGCCGGATCTACAAGTATTGCAACAAGGTAAGATCATTTACATGCAAATATCATTTGAATGTAATCACCAAATGATCCCTTACTCTTAAGGTTTTAATTTACAATGTGCTTTCACTGCCTGAATATTACCATGGCATCTTTTAGATCCTTCCAAGAAATCAAAAAGTCTGGGGAGAAAATTTCACACTTGTGAAGGATCCAAACTCAAAATCTCCAAATGGTGAACAAGTACAGATGGTAGATAGCAATGACTGCAGTGAGGAAAGGAGGCGCCATGCTGAGTCCCACTATGGCAGTTATTCTGTCTGTTTGTAAGCTCTGTACACTGATATGTTTACGCAACTCACCTTGTTGCATGGGGGCCGGCAAGGTGGCAGTCTCTCATGTTTTAGAAAGCTCTGGTTTTGCTGTGGCCAGGCCAGAAACACAGCAGATATCACGATAAGATGGATGAATGAGTGTGTGCTACGTTGTCACGGGTCCTGGATAGAGATGTTTTCATTTGATGTTTTGTTTTACTTAGAAGTCAAGTGTAACACTTGAATTAAGTTGAAATGTAGCTGAAAACCAAAAAATCTGAGAATCCTTTGACAAAGCCATATAGTCTTTTAACTTCATAGATTCCTCTGAGAATTGCATCAAATCACCAGTAAACACAACCTTTAAATACACCCATCACTGCTACTCAGAACAAAGAGTTTAGTCATTTTGTCTGTGCGTCACGTCCCTCTCTGCGTACAAACACACTCCCCTGACTGATTTTATTCCACATCAGTGTCTCCCAACTGTTCACAGGTCCTTAAGCCCACCCACTAATGCCAACATACTGACAACTCTCCTCTCCAACTTGCTTAGCGCCCTGCCAGTGCAAGATGCAAAGTGGGTAGGGATTGGTGGCCGGCCGGCTGGCACTATTTTTATCGTAATTTCACAGAACTGTCCAGGATTCATCTGGAAGTTGGCATGCAGGAGCGGTCAGGCCGCTTTGTTCCAGGCTGCTGATGTCACAGCTTTAGCACGGACAAAGTCTTCAATTGGCGTCAGTGATGGGCGGACAGAGGCTGGATGATGACATGTGTATGGCAGAGAGAGGTAGGGATACATGTTTTAGACAGGTCTCCTGTTGCATTAACACTGGGCAATATTGCAGGAGTAAGAGCCTACCAGATCCCAGGTAAATTTATATGTATCTTATTATTTTCAAGTCATTGCAGTTTATTCTCTTGTATAGAGTGGAATGTCATGAGTGTGTGACAAGTTCCGTAACTTGCAGCGTGAACCCCCAATAAATGTAGCTTTTGCAGTTGAATGCCTTAAATATTTATGGTGATTGTAGTGAAGGTGTATTACAGACTGAACTGACAGTGTGTGATCAGAGTTAGTCACGTTCTTGCTTTCTACTCTCTTTAGTGAATTTCTGTTGATGCCACCGACACTGTTCGATGACAGTCGTTACACAAGGTGCTTGGCTGCACAATTTTTTGAGTCCACTCCATGCTTCAGTTCACAGACGGAAGAGGAAATGGGCTTTTCCTCACCGTATGGTAGTTGAGAATGCCGCCCACATGGTGTAGCCTGTTACTCAGTGTGACTGAATGTGTTGTTGTGTCTGATACATGCTAAATTGGGATGCAGGATGCAAGCTGGGCAGGGATTGGTGGATGGCCTGCTGGCTGGCCCTATTTTTATCATAAAATTCACCGAACAGAAGTGAAGTTGTACAGCCATGTTCTTTCATGCAACTGATGCTGCTGCTGCTTTAGTAGTGGCAGAGTCTTTAATTGGCTTCGTTGGGACAGCCTGCATCCCTCTCATGTATTGGCACCTAGGTTATTATAGAATGGCTTCAGGGCAGTTATGCTGGGTTAGGCATGAAGCCAAGACTATGGTCCTACCAAAACCCAGATAAATGTATGTTTATCTAGTTGTGTGGCTATGTGCTGTACATACATACTTTCACACTCTTGGTAAAGGTAATGGTGAAGAGATGTGAGTGTTTTTAGTGACAGCAAGTGTACTGATTTACTTTAGACATACGATATATGTGTAAGCTTTATTTAATCAGGTAGTCTCATTGAGATCAAGATCTCTTTTGCAAGAGAGACCTGAGTAAAGAAAAAATAAACAAACAAACAAACATGCATATAAAGAATAGGGACTGAACAGTTCCTTTTGGGGTTTACCCTTTTTCAGAACTGAAAAAGCTTTGTGTGGTTAGTTTTGAACATGAGCATATTAACAAATGAAGTCAGCTTTGTCCAACAAGTCGTATTTATAGAAAAAAAGAAATTTGGAGAATTTAGAAATAAATGTCAAGCAACTTAAAGGCAATAAGTGAATTGTTAATTTTATTTAAAAGAAAAGTTTGTGCAAACATTTGACCTCCTTACCCACCCTTTAACGAAGAGATGGAAACTACCATCGAGGTGTACTTGAGTGAAGCACTTAGCTCCACTGGAGCTGCTCCAAGGCCAGCAGTAGAAGTGGATGTACCGAGACATTAATGTGTGTACCATAAGAGAATCCATTTTATCGGCTGAGGAAGTTACCACACAATACAAAACAAAATGATTGTGAAAGTAAAGCAGAAAATATGTGTGTTTTGAACAGTGCAAGCTGTACCATATTTCTTAAATATCTTACACAGTTAGAACAGAGCTGACTGTAGCTTACCAGCAATAGTGTTATGCACCAATATGGTCAATTATAGAGTTCATTTTATTTAATATGAGGCTTTAATCCTCCTGTTGTGTAAGAGACAGAGGATAGCTCGACGTAATGTTTTGTTGATGGAGAATAATATCATCAAACACAGTTATTAATGAGAGAAAAAAGGCAGTCATGATTTTTTCCCCTCACCTCAGGCACCAGTCCCCTCTCTCCATGTCTTGCCGCTCCCCGTCTCTCAGTGAGATGCCCCGAAGGCCCACTTCTCACCGCAACATCTGCACCAAGGTCCTCCTGGCTGAGGGGAGAGAAACACCCTTCACCGAGCACTGCCGCAACTATGAGAACACCTACAGGGTGAGTGCTGTGTGTGACCAATGATGTAGTAGATTTACAGATACATTTCTGACAATTACCTGATGCTTCTACCCAGAACTCTTGCTTGCTCACAAATGCTTGCTCATGGTGGGATTTGTTGGGTCTCTGTAATTAATATTATAATAATAATATTATAATAATGAATTGAATAGAACAACATTTGAACAACACTGAAAAGCTAAATGCTAACATCCGCATGCTAACATGATCACACTGACAATGCTAACATGCTGATATCTAGCAGTTATAATGTTTACCATGTTCACTTCTTATTTTAGCGTGTTGCTAACATTTGCTAATTAGCACTAAACACAAAGTACAGCTGAGGATTTAACTTGATGATAGCACAGTACTTAATTAAACATTTAGAGATTTGTCAGGTTATTACAATTCATCCTGTCAGGAGCATGAATGCGTGTACCAAATTTCATGGCAATCTGTCAAATAGTTGCTGAGATATGTCAGTCAAGTGTTGCGTGTCTAAAAAACTGAGTGCCAGTGTAGAAAGTGAATTACACTTACAATGCCAAAATTGCAAAGAACATATTGTAAGGAATTTCCCTGTTACCACTGGGTAATCATCTACGAGCAAATTTACAGAGTAAATAAATCAATCAAGATTTTTGAGAAATTGATTTAATTTGCCCATTATGTTTTAAGTAAGTATTTTATTAACTTTACGTCCATAGTTTATAAATCTTGTGCATTTTGATCTAAACTGGTTACAACTGCTGCAACAACTTTTCTTCCTGGGATGAGGAGCAATCTCTGATCCTAAAAGTAAAACAATGAAAAGGCAGCAGCACGACTTCCTCTGGGAGCTCATCCTCAACCTGTCTAGTGGACAACAAGGTATTCATGCTTAGATCCGCTTCACCTGGCATCTGCACACCCATCAAATCTCTGCTGTTTTAAAGACATTGAAACACCTCTTGAGTCTCATGTACTGTATATGTGTGTGTTTACAGACTTTCCAGACAGAGATTCAGAATCTGAAGGACCAGGTCCAGGAGCTGCACCGAGATCTGACCAAGCACCACTCCATCATCAACACAGATAAAATGGGAGAGATCCTGGACAGATCGCTGCACATTGACAGCCAGATAGCTGCCCAGTACTCCACTGTGGAAACTATGAGAGTCATGTTTGAAGAGGTGTGTCAAGTGATACCTTTATGTTTTGACCTTTAGTTTGTACCTGCCTCTGCCAGGAAGTTCTGATAAAAAAAAGTTTCTACATTTGTCCTCAGTCAGCTCCATACTAACAAGCTAGTTCTCACCCATTGTTATAAATTTAGACTGCTGTGAATGCAAACAGAGGGAAAAGGAATGTAGCAAATGTCAAGGTATCCCATGAGCCAAATGACTGCAGACAATGTAATATTTTATTTCATGAGAACAAATTTACCTCATTTCCCTCACAGATCTGGGATGAGACTTTTCAGAGGGTCACTAATGAGCAGGAGATCTATGAAGGTTTGTCTTCAACAGTGACAACAAAAATTTAAATTTATTGCACAAACATTTATCTCTTTCACAGTTTATATTTTGATCTCCTTATTTTAATTTAATTTTCTTCGTTGATTGTAGCCCAGCTTCATGACCTAATGCAGCTGAAGCAGGAGAACTCTTACCTAACCACTATCACCCGACAGATCAGCCCCTACATCCTGTCCATTGCCAAAGTCAAAGAGAGACTTGAGCCCAGGTGTTGTATTCAGAGGATTTATTCCTCCCGTATTGTCCATCTGCTGCCATATTGGTTGACTGATGACAGTGATTGGAAGGAAATGGAAGCTCTTGTTGCCTCCAAAGTAGCTTTGATATGAAATACCACTTCATGAAGCATTGGGGTGCATGTAAAGTATTGGAATGGATAAAGAAAATGATAACAACAAAAAATGTTGCATGTCTTGTAAACAAAATTGTAATTGCAGTTTCTTATGCTGGAACAGTTATTTTAATAATTTACTTGAATTTCTTACAAATGCGGAGCATCACCAAACAGTCAATGCACCTTTTCCCCACTTCAAAGCTGCCTTGTTTTCCTTTTAAAAATGACATCCAACCAAAGTGTAGTTAGACATTAAAGGATAAGGCTTATTAAATACATTATTTTTACTGTCAACAAATCCCATGACAAGACCAAAATCAACAGTGAATTATTTATTCTAACAAGTATTCTCTGTGAGCTTATGCCTCTGTGCCATAGACCTTCATTGTTGTTCAAAAACTGTTAAAAACACATCAGTGAACCCTATAGTTGCACAGAGGGACATGTTTCTTCATTACCATGAACATGGGCACTGTAGTTAATCTTAACTCAATTCCACATACACTGTGCTGCTGCAGTAAATACTCACTGGGGCAGCAAATTTGTATTAATTCGCAGCTGAAAACAATCTGCTATTTACTCCCGTTTGCGTAATGCTTGCAAATGACTACAGTGACCAGCTGTTTGAGGAAATTCCTGAGCCTTTTTTTACAAATGAAACTAAATATTTTTGACCTGTTTTTTTTTTTAAGTTTAACTTCTTCAGTAGGAACAAATGGGCTTGGAGCTGAGTGCCACAGAGTAGGTTAGTTGGAAAGTATTGAGAGATACACATTGTTGGTTTTGTTCTGGGATTTCCTGACAATAAGAAATATACAGAATAACACCAGCCTTATCCTGCAACTAAAGAAAATGTTCATATTTCAAAATGTATTTTCTAGGTTTCAGGAGCCTAAAGAACACCATGATGACCGCACAGAAACAATGCTGAAAATCTATGAAGACAGCACAATCACTAAAGACAATCAAGACAGGTATTAACATAAACTGTGCACAGCTGTAGTTTTTCTATATGTAAAGCCTTATGTTAAGTAGAATTTTTCAGCCATGGAAACAAGTAAGTTCAAGAGCCACCCCAGAGCATAAAAGATTTAGTTTGTTTTGTGATTTGGCCAAGATTTCAAACATAATCTGTTTTACATTTTATTGCACTTTACATGATGATTTAAAGACTGCACTCTTTAGCAAAATGTCTCCAGTCTCAACAGATTTCCTCTGGCTGGTTTATAATAAAGGGCTCTAGTTGTGTATTATGGAGGAAACCACTTTTTGGTGGAGAGGAAGCAAAGCATTTTGTATATATGATCTACAGTTTGTGCAGTGATTTATGTTCTTTAGTGATAGGTCGTGTTTCACTGCTCGATTATATATTTAGTACCTTTATAAATCAATATGGGCTGGATATTCTTGAATGATGTTTTTTGTGTGAATGACACACAACATCATCATCAATCATCTAAATTTCTGATAATAAATACCCTAAATGGGCACAGGCATAGGTTTAGTAGTAGCAGTAAATAGTATAGTATATAACCAAAGTCTTTGCCATTAAATTAGTAACATTTATTGAATAAATGTTCATGTGTTGGATTTTTGAGTGAAGCACCTCATCTATTTTGTCTTCACAGTAACAACCAGACCTGTGTCACAGACCAAGACAGAGACAAGAACAACCGCCCGCTGATCCTCGACTCGGAGGAGTGCTCTGTCAAGACCAATCATCCGGGCAAGCAAAGGGTTCCCACGGAGACGTCCAGCCACAATGAGATGCCTTCATAAACACCATGTCATTTGATTTCTGTCCCCCCTCTCCCCTCCTTGCGTCTGTGCAGCAGTGTGACTTAATTCAGCCATAACAAGCCCAGGATGGTATGTGACTTCTTCTGCTGTCCAGATACTGTACATAACCTTTTCTCAGCAGTGGGGAGCTGTCAACAGCCCTTGGATAGACACTAACTGGACGTACATACATGGAGGTCAAAGACTCACAGCTGTCAGAGCCAGACATGGATAGCCTCCTTGTTCAAAATGGACGATAACAACATCATAAAGAATCGCTTTGGTGTTATTTAAGAGCCATGAACTGCTTTAATGAGAAAACAGAATGAGTAATATCTTACCTTTATATTGCCTTTTGTTGCTGTGTTTGTGCTTTGACTGTTAAAATGATAAGTAATGATAAGGTAAGTGTGAATTATCGCTTGTCTTTTTTTCTACAGTGTGTGTGTGTGTGTGTGGAATTTGCAGCATCCATTCTTTGCATAAAACGTTTTTTTCTTTGGAAGCTGGAGGCTGATGATGGATGACTGCCCGGGTCCGATTCCCCAGAAGATTGTTGAACCGGTGTGACAGCACAGATGGAACACAGCAAACGCAATGATGTGTGTGTCATTCAGGGTGTCAGTTTAGGTCACATGTTGATGTGTGTGCCATGTCTAGCATCTTATGCAGCAGGCTCCTCCAAAATGAGGCAGTCTTTTCCAGGATGCCCCCCCCCCCCTGCAGTTTCCACATCTACATGTGGAAAGTGGAAAATCTAGAATTACAGAGGTGTGTGAATGAAACTGGCCTTGGCTTAACCTCGATCTCCTGCTAGTTTTTTAGACTCCACACTCATCCTCAATATCCCAGCCGACCAAGACTGTGTACTGCTGTAGGAAATATATTCCTCTTTCCTTCTCTCTGACTTCCAGTTTCCCTCTTTTCCCCCTATAAATTCTTCTTAATTAATGATGTTGGTATTTTAAACGGATGCCATGTTAAAACTGACAAGAAGTGAAACATAAAGGTATTTACCCTGCCGCTGCAAAGGCAGGGGGATCTAAAGGAGCTGCCATACATCACCAGATAAATTTGATTTTGAAATGATTTCAGGAGATAGTGTTGCTGGCCCTAAAAGCTTTTTTGAAGGACTTTATGCCAAGAAAAACAACATCTTTGAGAAACACAGAGCTTAGTACACAGGAGTGATTCAAGGTGAAATCTGCCCACCTGCTACCAGCACAGAGACAGGAACGACTCCTTTTCTCGGCACAGGTAAGGATGATAATGAGGAGCGAGACTGATGGCTTCAGCACTCAGAAGGAGAAGGTTATTTACATTACACAGCCAGCGCTAAAATGGGTTTGTTCAGAACCACTGCTTTACAGGAAATATTGGGGTCATGCTGGCCTTGAGGAACAGTCTTGCTCTGCAGAGGAGTCAGAGGTGCGGATTCATTAAAAATACATTTGTGACAGCAGAGTAACAAATGGCTGTGCCTCTGCTCTGGTCCTGTACTCCCTCCCCATGGTCATTCATCATCTGCACTCATCGAACTACCTGGCCCATGTTCACTGTTCATTACTCTCTCTCTCTCTCTCTCTCTGTCTCTCAGTCTCTGCTGGGCTCCAAAGGTTATTTCACTCCAAGAAAAAAAGTTGGGGTTTTTTTTAGAGGCATTCATGGCACATTTGGAGGCAAAGTTCATAGAGAGATGGTCCTCATTTGTTTAACAATTACAACAGGACACACCTTTGCTCCATTCACTTTACAGCGGGTGCCAGTGTAGACACTTACAGAGGATATGCTGAAGGAAGAACCCTGCCTCCAAGGCTTCATTCTTTAAGACTCTAATGTCTTCATTATACAATTGAGAAAAACATTAAGATAAGATAAAATTAAAGTTTAATGATCTCCATGGAAAAATTGGGTCACTGAAGAAATAAGAGTATGACATTAAGAAGAATACAATAAGAGAAAATAGAACAGATTGAGGATAAAAACCACAAATGGTTATATAATGAGGATGAAAATACAGTTAAGAGTCTTAATTATGCTGCACACAGAACTGCAATTGGTTCCAAAGATTTTACTGACTAAAGACAGATTTAATATATTTTAATATATTATTATATTTGGTTTATGGCTTGTGGCTTTCAAATGAGATGAGAGAATAGGGTTCCACATATCCAGTATATGTGGAACCGAATTCAAAAAAAACCTGGATTTTTTATTTCGAGAACAGAAAAGCTCCTTTTCCAGAAATCACATCTACCAAAATGTTTGTAGGCCTATCTGTACAGCAAACTAATATTGTATGGCAGGTCAACTTGATCGTAACCCCAGGTCCCAGGACAGGTTTAAAGGACTAGTTTGACATTTTGAGAAAACAGTTGTATTTGCTTTGATAGTTAGATGAGAAGATTGATACCACTTGTGTCTGTAAAACTGAAGCTACAGCCAGTAACCAGCTAGCTTAGCTTAGCATTAAGACTGGAAACGCCAGCTAGCATGGCTCTGTCCAAAGGTAACTACCAGCACATCTAAAACTCACTAATTAACACGTTATATCTTGTTTGTTTATTCTATTTCTTTTACTTCCAAATATTCTCTTTGATTTAGTTTGATAGTGCTTTTTACTTTTTTACTTTTACTTTCTTTTGTCTTCAGATCTCCATTTTCTTCATTGTAAATTGTTGTGATGTGTTTAGAATCATGCACATGCAGATTCCTTTATTTAAAGAGTCTAACAAACGCTGAAGTTTTTCTGTAACTTAAACTGTTATGGTTTAGGTTAACTTAAGTCAGGCTTTTCACAATAAGTCAAGCTTTTCTTAGCCTCCTTACAAGAATGCCCCAGGAGAAAAAAGCGGGGTTTTTTACAGTGTTTACTTTGTTTTATTTAATTTCCAACCTACAAAACAAATCACTCCTTTGCCTAATGGCGAGGGATTTGTTGACCCAATTCTCTGCTGGCTACTGTGGGCTGGAGGGTAATTGGAATCAATTTTGATGCTGTTATCGTCTGTGACAGATGCACAAGGCCGAAGTGTGAAAAGGTCAAGGGTTGAGAGGCCCTCCCAGGGGCTTCGAAATGCTTGAGGCATAAAAATGTCATCCCTGAATCAATTTCACATGTGAACACTGGTTTAATCTCTGATGGCTTTTGAGCATGACTGTTTTTTGTAGGTTTGTTGGCCACTGAGCAGCTCCAGGCAGCAGGTGGGGGAAGATGTTTTAGATAGGGAGACTATTACTCCATCACTTTATTTACTGAGATCTTCCCATCCAGGCCAGGGATTATTTATTCTGTGCACCTAAACTCAATTAGAGACATATAAGTCAAAGCACGTCAATATTCTTTATCACTCACTGCCCCCATGCTGTATAATTAACCCAGGAGTCATAGACACAGGTTTTTCATTTGACCCCAGCAGCTCTGAGGGTCATATTTTTATTCATATCCTCTTGGCCTACATCTGGAAGTGTGTCAAGGAGAAAACATGCTATTTGCATTTTTCTTCTTATTTATTTATTTAAAAATATTTAAATATGCAAAGATATTTTGGGCGTCTGGGCTCAGTCCGAAAGTCTACTTTACACTGAGTTGTTGTTTTCTGAGAATCAAGAAAGAAAACAGACTATTGCTGAGGGGGGACAAAGGAAAAATTGCGAAAATATAATAGAAATATAGAACAATAAGAAAAAAGTATATATAAATACTCCATAACAATGAGAATAATTATAATCTGTTTTGAAGAAAATGGTAAATTAAGGTTATATGACTTTGATCATGGTATTGATTGTGATATTTTTGAAGTTTAAATTGATAAAGAGGCAAACTATAACAAGAAACCTGCAGCAAACCTGCAAAGTCTCAATGTTATTTGAATCGTTATTTACCTCAGTCACTCATCATATGTGCAGTGGATTTTCTATTTTACAATACAGTAAAAGTATATATTTAAAAGTTTTATTAAAAGTAAATATTGGTCACTTCAAGATGCTGTAAATAAGACATTTCATATTGAGTTGGAGATCTGCAGTCCTGGAGCCCACAAATTCATTCTTTCAAAACCTCTCCAGAGATTGTCACTAATGCAATAACAGAGCTGGCAAATTGAGTTCCTTTTATTGCATCGACCAACAATGACAGCGAGCGTGTCCTTGACTTGGAGGAATCACAGGCGTGAGCCTGAGGATGTGTCAAACCTGCATGCATGCAAGACTCAGGAGAGGCAGTCCAGCAGCTCCGTATTAATCAACAGCTTGTTGGGCTGCTGGCCATACCTCCCCCTCCATCTTCACCTCCTCCCCCCACCTCCGCCTTTCTTCTCCCTCTCCATCTTCACCTCGATCATCCTCTTCCTCCCTCTCCCTTTTTACAGCCACAGCCTCCCATTCTGGTCAGGAGCTCAGCACAAATGAACCATTAACACAGGTTACTCGACAATTAAGACCTCTCCCTGATGCTTTCACAAAAGTAAAGAAAGAAAGCCCAACAGGATTCAGTGTGGAAATCATGAAAAGAAAATAATAAGAAATATTCACTCTAATCAGTGTGTTCTCTTAACAGATAATTCTGCTACCTTGCTTCTGTTACCTTGCATGACTTCAACATCTTGCCTCGGTTAGAATAACCAAATTGAGTTCAATTTCAATTATAAGAAATTTGGTTGAAATTCCTGGCAATATATGGACTTGTTTCCCCTTTCATATCTGGGTTTTTTGCAATCTGTGCAGTGTCTGATTCTTTCAGTTTTATGGACAGCTATTGGCTGACCTACAGTATGGCAAATAATCAATATACTGTAGCAGTGAATATACCAGTGCAAACTGGCTCTGTAGCCTCTGAATTCTTCGTTTTTTTTTTTTTTTGGTTAGGATGTTGGCTATTACCTTGATAGAAACTCCTGAGAAAGTTAGTATATATCTGTTCCTTATTTTTCTTTTAAAAAGTGTCAGTTGAATAATTCAGGACTTGATCACCTATATTCACGTTTGTTTGTTTACTCGAAAATATGTTGGTGCTACAAAATGTTTGAATATATAGTTAAAGTAACTGAGTAAGGCTAAGTACTTCCCAGATAATTTCCTAATAAGTTTCCTGAATAACAATATATAAAATGGTGCTAATTATAGGGAAAATAGTAGTTTCCTTGAAAACCCTGAGACTCTAAGTTACAGTATTGGAATTAATTAATTCTAATTATTAAACAATTAAAAGAGTACCATTTTGACACTGCCTCTATTTTTTCCCATATTTAGCACCACTTTACATAGTTCTTTCAAGAAACTTAGTTGGCAAGTATTAGGAAATTGTTCTCAAATTATGGACCCATAAAATAAAACATGTAATTTAACTGCAAGGATACTGAGTCAGTTATCTAGCCTACATGCAAAACTTGTTTTAACATTAATATGCATCTACTATAATGATTTATTACTACAATTTTTAATTATTACTGTTTTTCTTACAACACTTAAACCAGCCCCCTTGAGAATGAGCATAAACTTGTTGCTTTCAGAAAATACTTTTTGTGGTGACTCTCGGTGCAACATGGCGGCTCTAGTGTTTTGGACTGACATGACATCAAAATGTGGTCTTTACTGCTCATATTTAGAAAGTAACAATTATTGGGCGGTACTGAGGTGTTGAACATGCAGCCGTTGTGGTACAGGGGAATAGTAGTTTGTTTATGCATATGGATGTATACACGATTGCTGCTGTTGCTGCAGTAGTAATAGAATTTACATTCATGTTTTCTTAAGAGGCCTTCGAGGCACTACTATATACAAACAAATTACCTCAAGGGCTTGCGGCTCCACAGCATACACATTTGAAGACAATAGACCATTGAAGCCAGCCAGAGTTACTGCCTCGCGATAATGAAAGCCATCAGGGATACAAACCTTGACTACAAGTTCATATTTTGGGTGTTCTACTTCAATACTTGTGATTTATTGAGGAACACTTGTTTTCACCAGGGGTATGGGTGAAATATGAAAATCAGGTGTTTTACATTCCAGGTGCATGCAGCATTATCACTCTAATTACTCTTGTTATATTTGTGATGCAGGAGGCAGCAGACAGAAAATAAATCTTTCACTTTCATGACGCTTTTTTAAGTTTTTAACATTTCTGTGTCGTTTTAAGTCAAGTGCTGCTGTAGTGTGTATTGTGCCTAGTGGTTGAGCTGAGTGTTGACACTTTTTGGCACTCATTGAAAAGACTGTGGTATGGTTCTGGGAATATGCAAAAAAAAAAAAAAAAAAAAAAAAAAAAAAAAAAGGGGGTGCGAGTACGTTTAAAGCAGGAAGATAAATGTGTGGTTTGGTTGGATAAATAAAAGCAGGGCAATAAAGACATCTCTGAGAGGAGCTGGGTGAGCGTAAACAGGGGGGTGTGAGAGAGACAAAGAAGAAGAAATGCATGAAAGAAGAATGGAGAGAGAAAAATCTCTGGTGCATGGACAGGAGTGAGATGTCGGTCTCAAAATGCTTCAAATTTACAGATGCAAATGTTATGTAAATCTTCTGTGCATTCGATTTATCTGTTATAAAATGTCATTTGACAAATGTTCTACATCGTTGTTCTTTATTTTTATGGAAAAAAATAACTTGCCACATAAATTGTCAAATCAGAAGCAACCTTGAAATGAAAAATCCTGACAACAACAAACACTCTCATGTTAGAAAACCAAAACAAAGTGTGGTAAATATGACCAGTCATACAAATAACATTTGGAAATATCCACAATTTAGGCAGAGCTGCAGTATTTTCATGAAAACATGCAGCCCACATCTTTCATGTTTTCTCTTATAAGCTTAATTTAGTGAAAACTAGATTTCAGTAGTAGTAACAGTCTCTGCCTTTTTAAAGTAATCTAACCTTGCACCTTTCAAATCCATTCCTTCTCAGAGCAAGAGACATTAAGTTGAAGCAGCTGCATTATTTTAGGATATGCCCACCTTTTCAGGAGAATCCTTGAAGCAAATGAACCAGCATGAGAAAAAAACAGCAGCATACATTTTCTTGTCATGTTAGATATTTTCTACAGTTTCCAAGAAAAATAATATTTAAAGGGTCTATATGTAAAACCTTTCAGAAAACCTTTGTTAATAATGACGCCTTTGGCCGTTAAGTGAACTGCAGTCAGCATCCTGCTCGCGCTTTGTCTTAGGCATCGGCCAAAAGTGACATACACAAGACTGAATGCTGAAATTAACACTGAATACCGGAAAATAAATTACAACCATATTTAGAATAATGTTACTATTTGTAATGTTCCTATATTTTATTTGGACCATTGGCATGATACTAACAAACTTGCTGTTTGCAAATCACCCCATCAGCCAACACCACGAAGCAACCAACGCCAGACCTACACCACGCAGCCAAGCCACATCCAGCTGGCCAACCCCAGTTTAGCTTCAGTTATGAATTAGCTAGTTGCCTTGCATCGCTCTAGGCTAGTAGAAAGCAATCGTTATTGTTGGCTAAAATCAGCACTGTTTAATACATGAGTTAGTATCATGGATCAAGTCGCCTGGTCAAGTACTTTGGCAAGCTAGCCAAATAACATATACACTCAGATAGCATTTTGCTAGCAATTACGTTGTTTAGCCAGCCAGCTACAACCCAGCCATGCTGCATGTATCCGGCCGCCCCGCAATACCAGCCAACAAAATAACCTGCAAACAGCAAGCATTTTGCTATGTTAGCTAGCTAGCATTTCATCTGTGTTAGCAAGCAAGGTAACGTTAGCCAGCAAGCTAACGTCGGGAAAGGTTTCATTTTTTAAGTGTAGCCTAGTTACAACCCGTTCACACGTTAATATGTGTCAAAAACTACATACAGTACTTTTAAGACAGGTGTCAAGATAATAGAAATTGTTTAAACTCTACATGATGACTTTACAGTAAAATATGATCTTTTAGTAGTCTCTTACAGGACGTAATTAATCATTTTGCTTAATTAAAGACCCTTCTGAATTGCCTATTCATACCTACAGTGTTCCTGGTGTAAAACTGTAGCTTTTTAAATGTTTTATTATGAACGGAATTACAGAAACAATGTTGTCGCCTTTCTGCAGATCTTTATCGATCCACAATCATCTGCAAGCAACAGGCAGCACATGCTTGTTTATAGTCTAACATCATAAAAAGTGCAACAAACTGCTGTTGTAAATTCAGACTTTTTTTTTTCCATGGTGGCGTTATTCTGCCAAGTTATCACACCATGTGGCAGTGATTTAGTAAGGGGTTCTTAAAGGCTCACTGGGTGTGGATTGTGCATTGACTGAATTAAATTATAATTACATGAGGTATGTAAGCAAATAAGGTGCCTCTTATGATCGGTATGACTCAAGAGCCTCCGGTACTACAGCAGTGATCATTTCACATAACAATAATGTGACAGACATAGTTACCACATCTCTGTTCTGTCATGTAGGTCATCATGATTTCAAAACAGGAACTCAAAACTTGAAACACTTTCAAAAGAGAACTGACTTACGCACTAACCGCTGTCAACATTTGCACACTAAAACTGAGAGTTGATGTGAAAGTATACAAGAATGATACATCCAAAATGGTTTGAAAGAAATTTAGAAAATGTAGTGAACTGATCATAAACAGTCTATATGTTTTTATGTGTTTTTCATAGTAACAATGTTAGATATGACAATACTCTCAATACAGACTTTGCATAGATCAACATCAAGATAAATGAATAGTGCCCGCCTGTGTGCTGCACTGCACTATGAAGGTCTTGCTCATTTCTTGCTCAGTTATTGCTCAGAAGAAAGGCCTGTAACTTCAATTTGGTCATCATGTCTTCAACTCAGTCAAAGGATTTCACAGGCTTTTACTATTGAAAAAGTACAAAAGGCACAAGGTAGCTTCTAGGGCACGACATTGAACTTTCATTTCAGTTCTCTTGTGTTAAAAAAAAACGTTCCAGCTTTAAGCGTTGCTGTGCCGTAAAGCAAAGACTAGTTGGAAAATAATAATTACATACTGCATACAAGGAGAACGTAATAATTTACAGATCACAAAGAGAAACAGACAAGAATCTTAATGTCTGTAAGTGCCACACTTGGAAAAAAGTAAACTGACAAAACTGCTGCAGACAAAACCGTTCCGTTCATTACCTCTCTAAAATTTGTAGTCAGAAACAACAGTAACACAGCATGAGAGTGGTGGAGCAGTGTGTCTTCTGTATTTATTTAGCAGTGATGTGCCAGCTCAGCAAAAATCTTTACCAACTTTGAAGAAAACATGTAATGGGTTTAATTACGCCATATTTCATTCTAATACCTAAACAAAGCTGAGAATAAAAAGTATTCAATTTGTTGTCAGTGCTACAATCTGCAGCAGGCCGACTGTACAAAACACAGGGTCCAATGTGGAATTGATTGTAAAAATTGTCCCTAAGCACTGTACTGCTGCATAAAAAGTCAGAGGAAAACACTGCATTGTTCACCGCCTGGTTCTCTCAATATGTGCGGACTCCTGGTTTGCTGTCCTGCGCCTGGTTGAAGGGATTGGCTGGGCTGGAAGACTCATCCTGCTGGTCAATGGACTGGTAGGCATCTCTGTTTCGTGATACAGAGGGGAAACCTGCAGAGACAAGTCAAAAAGTCTTCAACACACACAACCCCTGCCATGCAAATGCATTATTCATAATCATGTCTACTTAGAAACACTGCAACTAATCAAGGACATTGCAATATACATATTAAAACACAAGAAAGGAAAGCTTAGAAAGCTTCTACACAACTTCTTTTGTCTTGATTTTTAAAGGTTCACACTCATTTCTCCTCACACACAGATTCCTGACACAGTTGGGCAGATTTGTTATCTTGACTTGAGCATCTGGCCCCCTCCGGATAAATACGGATTATACTGTTGGAAACTGTCTTTGCCAATGTACAGTAACACCCACGTTGCCTCTGATGGGCGCTGGACTGAGAAAACATTGTTTTAAAAAAATAAAATAAAAAACTTGAGTGGTGCTGAAATTCCTCTTATTTCATCACTCTCTTTTTACATAAACTACTTTCTGATTAGCTGCTTGTTCCATCAAGGACCTGAGAATAAGGTTGAAAAACCTTCAACAGCCTTTCTCATGTGAGCAGAATCTTCTAATATACGTAATCCAGGATTCTTTGAAGCTGTTTACAGTGAAAACGTGCCTGGGTGCATCACACCCTATGTAAACATACTATATAATGAATTCTATGAAGGCACTGACAAAATCCATTTGAAAAGTCTTACACGACTCCCAGTGATGCTCAGAAACAAACAGCCCCGACTCTGACGTGGGCAGAATACCAATAACGTGTTTTTGGAAGTTCAAAGACCCGCACACTCGTACCTCTGCATGGCCCAGAGTCCTAGGACTGTGACAAACATGCAGATATTAATGCTAATCAAATAAGCCATTTACTTTCATTGCAGAGGGTTTGGATGATTTGCAAAAGTATATATTAATTTCACTAATACTGTACAACTGTGATGTTTATTATTTTATTTAAAATCATGAAAATACATGAATAAATCTAAAAACAAAAACTGCATTATGTTGCTCAACAAACTTTCAATAACCTGTCTTACTCTAAGTGTGCATTTCAAACAGGTCACATTCATTGTCTATTATAAGTCAACATTATGTTGACTTTAATTAGGCAGCTCTGCTTTAAATATATGCAAACAGAATACACAAACACAAATGAGGTGTCTGGAGAGTAAATATATGAATGATACATAGATGCAAACTTGCAGAATCATATAAACCCATATAATACAATAGATATCAATACAAACATACTGTACTGACAAACACAGCTATTCAGGCAGGTATGGGAGGGTAATGAGGACTGATGGAGGTGTGAATAGGCAGATGAAAGGATAAATTAATGTAAAAGAATAAAAAGAGAAAGATGGACAACATAACATCAACAAGACAACAATTGGAAAGAAATACCAAGAAAAAGAAAAGTCAGTTTCTTTTTTGTCCTGCAGCCTGATTTTTAATCTTACTTCCTGTGTGGGAGAGGATGGAAGAGGATGATTGGAGAAGAAAAATGGTAAAAAGGAAGAAGCCGGGAATCAATAGCGGCGGCCAATAAAGGCACTGTCCGCACTATCCGTAGTGCATCGACTGTCCACAGAGGTCTCTAAGTCTGAGAGGTCAAAGGTCAGCAGCGGAGAAGAGAAGAGAGAGACACAAGACAAATGGTCAAATCATAATAGGAAGAACACGAGACACAACGAGTGTTCACTCAGAAAAAACAACATGACAGTGTCACAGCAAGACAGACAGGTTAGAAATGATGACATGTGAGAAAAGAACAGTGTAGGTTTTGACAAATTCTTACACATTAATCGACTGCGTAACCACAAGCCAGCCGAGTACACTCATGGGAAATGCATGGCAGGCAAGTAACAGTCTGCTAAGCCCCGCCCTCCGTTAGTTACTGTTGCTATGCCTGTCAAGCTTTACATTCGAGCACAGTTCATATACACGTCACAATGATAACAATGACAGTTTTTACCACTCAAAATTTTGGTCATTCTTGACACAGTGGGTCCATGATTTCAAACAAACTATTTTTTTGGAGACTTTTAAATGTCTCCAGCTGACAAAATGAGAAACCTGCAAAAGGGTCTTAAATATGCATTTGATGCATATGTGATAGCTAAACCGATGCTGTGTAATGATGCTAAAAATTACATGCGACTTAAGCTTACAGGTTCTTAGTATTGCAGGGTAGCTATAGCTAGCTCTGCTATTACAGTTTAGTTTGATAACAGGAACAATTTCAGATCAGACTGTTATTTTGTTCTAACACAACACTGTTTGGATGCTTACAATAAAAAAAAAAAAAACACAGGATGGGACCAACCAATGTGCAAATGTAACGCTATCTCGGGTAATGAGTTTGGCTGGAGTTGCTTTAGTGTAAACTTCCCTTGAATCCAGTAGCTAACGTTAGCTTAAACTCTAAGAGTAATATTCAAGACCCCAGATTCCAGGGACTCCTACAAAGTGGATGCTAGTTGTGAACTGAGCTAAACAGTTAATCCATTTCTTATGATTTTGCATTCTTGTTTGTTGTTTTGGAAAGGCAAAAAAACCCACCTGAAACCCAAATACCGACTATAGCTCTTATTACAGCTCCATACTGCTTCAGCACGTGGAGAAATCCAAAGCCTGACAGGTCTGAATGTTTGGGTGAGTTCTTAAGTAAACGGTCCATTTAATGTTAAATGTGTGATCGCTCAGTCCTACAGCCTCTATTATATTAAGCAATGTAAAAATAAAAACTAAACACACAAAACCAGAGTGGTTTAAACCAGCATAAAAGGCCTGCCAATCAGAATTGAGGGATTCCTGAATACCTGAATCAACAATTCACTCACTGCACCTGATTGCCTGGTTCCCAGAGTGCTTGGTGCGGCGGGGAACCATGTTAATGGCAGCTATGCAATCAGACAGCAATTAAAACACACATTGTCTGAAACTAACATTAGCTACATTCATCAGTCACTACGCAGCCAATCACAGTCTAATGGATGTACCTGCTGTGTGTATGTGGCGTTAAAGTAAAACTGCAGAGAGAGCAGATTCATCAATATTCAATTATCCTCCAGACAGTCAAATCAGGAGATGTATTTTGTTACAGTGTTGTTCGCAATGCAGGAGAAATTGAATTACTTTTCCCAGTGTGTAGTGTAATAAATTACTATTTTAGCTGGTGATATTACAGTTAATAATAAATTACACCCCCCCATGTCTTGCTTTATGTTTGTCATTTTTGTCTGTCTGTCTTTTTATGAAAGCAAACACTGAGCAAGTGTAGGCAAGAAAAGCTCACTACTCCTGTATTGAATCATTCTCACTACTACCATCAAATTCCTACACTACCAATGATGAATACAACCACTTTTGGTTAATCCATATAGATTAAGCTATGAGAAACATCTTCAAGAATTAAAGAGTCCAGCAGATGTCACAGCTCAGTGGGATTTCTGAGGGAAAAGCTCTCAGCAGTGCAAGGCCTAAAATCAATGGCCACACACGGTTAATCAAAGAACACATCTCCTGACCAGTCAATGGAAGAAGTGTACTTATCATTTGTTTGCCCACAAAGAGAAAGCTATATACTCAACGGTCAATAATGTCACAAAATCTCTATTTCTGTGGACAAACATGCTGCTCTGGCACAGACTCCCATATCTATTTATTTCTCATCAATCCTGTGCTATTTTTCTATCATGGCAGATCATAAGTTTTTCAGCCTGCATAGATTTAATATGTTCCTGTATGCAGTATAAATTGGTGGCCAGGATGACACACAAATGTTATAAACAACTCGTGGAGAACTGATTTCCTTGCCGGTCGAACTGCAGCTCAGATTTGATGCTGCATTTGAAATGTCTTGTGACTGTAACTAATTAGTCTGACTGTGGAATCATCTGCAAGTGGTTTAGCACAGAGTCTTCCCAGTTTGTGCTGCACTTGGCAGGCCTTTCATGACAAACAGCATAAAACAACACAGGGAGGATCTCAAAGCGCCCCTGGCCCCGTACCTCCAGCTTTGGACACACTCAGAGCTGGGGATCATTTTTTTGTGGGGAGTAGGAAACCTCAGATATTATAGATCATTTCTCACTGTCTGAAATTACACTCATACCAGAACATGTACTTGCTCAATGAAAGGTCTGCAAACTCCTCATGTTACTGTACTTGACTCGTCTTGTAGCACTTACCAAAGTTAACGTTGTAATCTCCTCCACGTTCGCGGTACATTTGGTAGACGAAGAAACAGGTTACAGGTTTGAGCAACAGGCTGAGAATGGCCATTCCGGCGCTGAAGCGAATCACGTCCCTTCCCATTTCTGTTGTGAAGTCAATCGCCGGGTAATAGATCCCAAAATGGATGATGTCGGTCAATATCGTCACAACCATCCCCATCAGAAACTACAGGAGAAGAACAAAAGATAAAGATGTCTTAATGGACAGAGATGGTGTGTCAGGCTTTTGAACTTACTGTAGCTGTCAGTATGGAAAGTGCTTTCATGCTCTTAAGTGCCACCACATCCCTGTAATTATACCACATGGAAAGATTCCTTGCAATAAAATAAAGTCATTCCAATTGTGAGAAAAGAGCTTTCTGAGGGGAAATGAGATAAAAAGTCTAACTGCATACAAACTGGACAAAGTGGTGCCAGGAAGTCAGAATGAAAAATTCAAGCACGGCAGAAGAAAATAAGATAGAAAACACTAAATTTAGACATTTCTCTATTGCCTATGTTATCTGGGACAGTCAATTCCATATTTTTAGATGAGAAATAATCCTCTAAAAGTGAGAAACAGAAGAAATGTGAGATAAATATGTGATGTGTTGACAAAGAGATACATTGAAACCACTGACTTTGAAGATGCATCAGGAACCACAAAGAATTATGTGCATTAATTATATTTTCAACTTTCTTTTCCCACTTTGGCCAGCTCAGTCTTTCCTGAGGGACCCTGGGCGTGAGCAACAGTGACATTGGACTTAAAAGTACACAAGGTAAAAGGCTCCCCTATGGTTACTTCCCGATTGCAATGACAGTCAGAATCCATTACTGTCAAAAGTGTCATTGAAAGAGAGACTGGACAGCTAGTTTTTTTTCTTGAGGTGCCTCTCATTGACCCTCAGCTGTCGTGTATTTGTTTGGCATGTAACACACCTTTACAGCCAGTGTGGCAGCCTGGGGCCACTTTCACAAAGATCGGCTTGGACCATGGTTTAGATTTAATAGTCATACTTCAGATAGACGTCTAAATTTGTCTATTGCACAAAGATGTCTAGTTCTTGACTATCTTAATTAGGACTAATTTGCCAAGATGTCTGAATTAAGACTTTTTTTCAAACTAAAAAACATGACTGACTGCAACCGCATCAAACCACTTAGCTCCCTTCATTCCCCCCTGTTCTGGAGGAATTCAACAGTTACAAGGACATTTTAGTGGATGTTTTTTTTTTTTTTTTTTTTTTTAAATCCAGTAATTCCAGCAGCATAAAATCTCAACACAGTGCAGACCTGTAGCAGCGCTAAGATAATAAGGAGTTCTGGCACAATCTCACACACTTCCAAGGTGCATGGAGAAGGGAAAAAGTCTGAAGAGGTCAAAACTCCAGCAACACTTGTGGTATATAGAACAACTTTAATGTCAGTCAGGCTCAGGACGGCTTCTTTGGACAAATGAAAATTCTTATTGCTTGTTCCACAACATTGTTAGCAAACCACAAATTATGAGCCATGTTTTCCTCTTTTTTTTGACATTTAGTGCCACAGGTCAGCAGCTGTCACTGATTGTTAGCACTGAAACATGAGTCGTAGTTCAGAGTTAGGGTGGCTAACATTCTGTTTTTATTTTTATGAAACTGTCTAACTTGCATTAGACTAATCTAAGACTGGCCAAACACTACCGGCCCCTGGTGCTGTAAACTGATGCACCATGAAAGCCACAGCTACTGTAGTCTGTGCTGAATCAAGGGAGGGGTATCTTTCTCAAAAGGATGCTCAAAGATTGTCCTAGATTCCACAGACAAATAGGTTAGCACAGATACGCATTTTTGTGCCTATAGTTAGACTCCTGTACGTGTCACATGATGTTAAGATTGCAGCCTGCGTGAAGGAATCAAGGCAAAGACTCACCATGAGCACAGCATCGATCGAGTCCCTCTGTGCAATGGCCCAGACCCCAACAGCTAAAACGCTGAAGTTCCCCCAAGCAAAGGAGGTGGGAAGCCAAGCCATGCATCCCCTACAGCAAACACACAAATCATACGAGACAGAGTCACATTTCAAGAATGATGTTTGATTGTGGGATGTGGAGGTTAAAGAGTAGGCCTGAATCAAGACTGTGAGACAGTCTCTGTGTGAATATGTGTGTGTGTGCCAGAGGAGGAGAGAAATTCCTCAGGTTTATGAGAAAAAAAAACCTGTGCTCGCACTCACCATATTGTAAGCAGCCAGTGCACCAGTACTATGGCCTATGATAGAGAACAAAAAAAACAAGAAATATAGAGTTGTTAAGGACCTTTTTAATACTTTCCCTGTGGTCCAGGACAGTTCTGTCTACAGCTAGAACGATTAGTCACTCCACAGAAAATTAAAATCGCCAACAATTTTGACAATCGATCAATCATTTATCAACTAAAAACTCCAAACATTCAGTGGCTCCAGCTTCTCCACAGTGATTTTCTCTGTTTTATATCACTGTAAACCAAATCTCTTTGGGTTTTGGAAGTTGGATGGACAAATAAGGAGATTTGAAGGTGTCACCTTGGACTCTGGGAAACTGTCATGGACATATCTCACTATTTTCTAATATTTTATAGACCAAACAATTAATTAATTAAATGAAAAATAAGTCATAGTTTCTTATTCATTCATGGTTAATTGATACTGAAAATAGCCATTAGATGCAGCCCTGGTTGAATCTATGTGAGCTCAAACATCAAAGCCAGAAACTACAGAACTAAATGTAAAACATGTGATCAGTTTCCATCTGGCACAAAATGTGAAGCTGCATCAGGATGATTGATTTCATGGCTCCACAAATTGATGGGTTTTAAATGTTTTAACCCAAATTATGAATCAGAAAATTCACCATTTTCCCCAGTTTGAGTGCCCTTTAGCTACATTTACATATCTTCTGATTCAATTTAATGCTTCTCCCTTTTAAAGGTTATGACATGACATGCAGGCATCAGTTCACTTCTGTATGTTCCTTACAGAAGATTCACTGCCTCTAGTAGCATTTACTGCCAAAGTTTTTAAACACAACAAGTGGAGAATTCAGAAATGACTGACAAGATATTGATATTTGGTTCATGTGATAAATAACGGAAGACTTTTCTTTTCATATCCAGTGGCAAATTCACTGTTTATCAGTTTTTGTTTGATCTGTGCCATATCTCATATGATGAGCAGATTCATCACTATGTTTGTGTTTCTAACATCCAGTAATGTTATTTAGTCTGTCCATAAGCCTGCTGCGCATCACTGTCTATGATCTTAAATGCACTTTAACAGGCTGTATCTGCTAAATAACTTTATACTTTTCTTGTACCACTTAACAAAAATCACCAACAAACATACATTTCATTAGTCCACTGTGATCTGTGTCAGAGACAGGTAGTTGCCACGCAGAGGAATTACCAATGAGAAGTGAGCAACAAAGTTGACATCACATAATTTAACACCAGTCTTTGTTAAAGACAGGCTACCACACACATCTCCAACATTACAATCAAGTAAAACTGCAAACTCACCTTTAGATTTATGGCAGGAATTTCCATAGCAGGCTGTTTGGTCAAAGCAGCTCGACTACTTGTTGAGGGGGCTACATGAAAGAATACCAAGGTTTGCTCTTACACAAACTTCTCTCCAAAACTCCTCCTCCCCTCAGCTCAGCCTGCAAACACAAACCATGTGACAGCAGCTGACTGTTTCCCATGTGACTCCCAACCCCCTCACCCCTCCCTTCCTTTCCTCCTGCTCTGCACTGGCCCTTAGTCTCTCAAGAAGGAAGAAACCACATGAGCATCAACATTGGTCGCTGTTTTTTATTTTTTTATTTCCAGCTTTCGGTGAGCGTGGTGTCTCTCCAGTGGTTCACTATGAATGATAAGGAATGTAACGTGTCTGTTTGAACATAAAAAAAAGAAAAGAAAACTCTGCTCAGTTCAGTTAGAATAACAGATAATAAGATGGAACATACAAAGCTGCGTTTCGCCCGCAGGAACTTTCCCCAGGGACTAGGCACCTTTGGAGGAACTCAGTGTGTTTCCACAGCAGGGACCAGGTTCTAAATTAAGTACCGGGGACATTTTTTACCCCCCAAAAGGTCCCTGCTCGGAGGGTAGTACTTTTCAGGAGTACCAGGACTTTCATGTGACTATTTTTACTTGTCAGTTGAACAAAATAACATGACATGCAACACATCACATGCCAGCAGCAGTGTAATGATTTGAAAAGGTCTCATTGTGACTGATTGAAGCTTTTGATACAAGCACCAATATTTTAAATTGAAAATGCTTATAGGCAGTAATTTGTGTTTATATTCAATACCTTTAAATATATGCAGTCAATCAATCAATCAATTTTGATATTGGCAAGTTGGAAAACTTTCTGAAACAATATTTAGACCTTGTAGCTCTTCATCATCTGTAATATAATATTATTATTTTGAAATTAATTAACCCTTAAAAACTTTACATTTAAGAGATATACAAAATTTCTTCACAGCGGCCTCAACAGACATGTAGCCCCATAAGTAACTACAAAAACTGTGATATGAATGATTGATGTAGCACTCTGTCCCCCTGCAACTTCTACTTCAGGCGATCGTTGTAACCAAGAAAATCTTCTCGCCTTTCTGAGTGTTTCTGGAGAAGTCAATAGTCAGTTCTGAGTAAAAATAAGGTTACTTAAGTTAGGGTTAGAAAAGAGGTTGATAACACATACAGATTGATATGGACTGAGTCAGATTTAGCTCACAGTTGATCAAATTTAATATTGAAGTAACCATTTTAATGCTCAGAAGTCATGGTGTTCCACACAAAGATACTGTTTATATTTTTACAAATACTGCTCAGTTTACTGTGAAATTTAGTATGGATTCATGATCCCCAGAGGATGACTTCTAGTGACTCCCTGTCCTGACTTTTTGTCTTGTGCCACAGTCAAAAGTTCCTATGTCAAACAAGTATATTCTTGTTTTACCTTCAACAGTCAGTGTCCTCCTGAGGATAAATAAAGTGTGATTTTATCTTTTATTTTGATGTGGTGACTCATCTCTTTTCTGTGGAAGACACAAAACTGCAGCTGCACATTTACAAGAAAGAAATGGATCAGAATTTGTGATAGATGACAATTAAAGGATAAGTCCAATTTATTACAACTTGAGTCTTATTTTGCTAGTTTTGGCCATAATTTCTATTGGTTAGGATGACATTTCACTCACCAAAGAAAATGCTGAGGTCTGGGAACACAGCGACATCCCAACAATGACAGACAATCAGACAGATCTCAGCAATTACTTGGTGAATACAATGCAAAACATTACTGACAGTAATGATGACTAAAATGAGAAAAACAAGACCCAAGTTGTAATAATGTTACACATATTTGTGATCCTCTCTTTTACATTGTTCCATCCTATTTCAAAGCACACCTATACACTCCAGTCCAGCAGAACAAAGAAAGAAAATACTTCAGTTTATAATAAAATACTTCATTTATCTCTTCAGAAACACTTATATTCCTCCATCTTCCTCTCACCTGTAAATCATATTTTCTTATCTGTTCCCACCTGATCATATTCTCACCTGTTATTATGTGAGTGAAGTTCCATCCTTAGGTCACATGATGACAACTGAGCAAATTCCCTCCACTGATGAAGACCTTGCAATGCGTTTAAAAGCTCTGGAAAAAGCTGTAGCAAGTAGACCTTGAGTTATTTCCAAGGTCAAGAATAAAGTTGCACGCTCATACTCGTTCATGTATCCATAAAGAACATGTATTACAGATAAACATATCTACTTTTCACTTTTGGCTCTTCACCTCTCACTTTTATTAATGCACAAAATCATGAAATATTTGTCACTTCTGGTTCTGTGACTGACATCTGCCCTTCTCACTACTGCTTGTCTGAAATGACGTCAGTCTCTGGATTTAAGCTCATTCAACCCTTGAACTCACTGTAAGTCACTGTGGACGAGGGCAGCAGCCAAGCCTTTAAAATGCTAATGTAAGACGCCTTCTTGGTGAGTTTTGTTCTACAAGTCTGACTCATTCCTTCGTGCTTCTGTCCTCTTATACCTTAAATGAGATGATTTTATGCCATTTTATGCCTCAAGCATGGCAGATGGCCCCTGCACTCCCATACCCAGTGTGAACCCTGACCTCTTGGTGACCTCTGACCCCTGTGACAGAACATCGCTCAAGATTTGTCCCTCTGATTGAAGTATTTATGCTTTCAAACACTTCAGAGCCAAATTTAGCAGTCTTAATACGCTGTGTTGAATGTGTTTGTATGTATATGTGGGTCAAAATGAGATAGCAATGGGACAAATGTTGGACATGTTATTTCATTTGGACTGTAATGTTTTTAACCATTAGAGGAACTAATGTAGTTTCAAATAAATGATCCCTTTTACATCCTAATCTGATGTCACAGACTCAACACGTGAATGGCAGAGTGAATAAATGTGATGCTAGAGCACAGATTGTGTTAAAGAATCATTTTCCGCACTTCATTTCTATACATGTTTTATCAATTTTCATGATTTATGTTCTGTTTTATTGTCTCTGAAGCTGTTTAGAAAGACTTCAGAATTTCCTGCAGCTTTTTTTTTTTTTCTCATATGTAAATTGTTCTCACTGTTGTGCCTGTGTCCTTTAGAGAGGGCCCTAATCTTGAAAAGTTGGGTTAAAATAGCAACTTTGGCAATTAATTACTTCAAGGAAGCCTTGAGAAAGGTAGAAGTGCCTTTGTGGTGTTGGTGATGTGAAGCTGCAGCTCTGCCGGGATGTGGCTGTGTGTAATCTATCACTTCACTGGATGCTGGCCAGGGCACTCCACCAGAGTACTCTGTCAGAGGTAACTATTAAAAATACATCACTACTGCTTTTATTCTGTGGCCGTAAATCAGGATGGCACAATCACAGTCCGACTGAGCTGGTGGTTAGGAAAGAAAAATGAGTCTTACTTTCTCCATCTAATCAAATATTGATACAGATAGATTTTGAGAGGCCTTGTGTGTTCGGAACAGAGACGCGCTGAATGTTATTGCCTGCACTTGCTCTAATGTGTCGTAAGCTTAGCGTCAAATGGTTCTGACACAGTTCAGGGTAGTTGGGAGATAATGAGCTTGCAATGTTAATTTTATCACATTGAGATAGATGGCGCCTTATTACTGACTCAAAAATCCTCATTTTCAAGAAAAGATTATGTGTTTGGAAAAGGTTTATGAGACAAAACCAGTTTTGAGAAAATGTCACATAAAACCTCATGAAACTGTCATGATTTGTATTCTTCTGAAGCATCTCAAAGAAGAATTTCTCCCTTTCTCAAAACCAAATTCTTAGAAAATAAAGCAAAAACAAGACAAGATTAAACCTCTTGCCACATGCTCTTACCCAGTGCTAGAAAGTAACTGATTACAAGTACAATTTTGCAGTTATTGCACTTTACTTGAGTATTTCCATTTTATGCTACATTATACTTCTACTCTGCTGCATTTCAGAGGGAAACATTGTACTTTTTACTCCACTACATTTATTTTAAAGCTATAGTTACTTTTCAGATTAAGATTTTACATACAACACACATATGATACGCTTAAAAAATACAATGCACTGATCCTTACTCCTGTTCAGCCTCTTGTCACATTTCAGATGTTTATGAGTTGTTAGCAGTTCCACCAAAGATATTTCCTCTCCAAACTCCTCAGATGCTTTAATTTAAATAACTGTTTGAGGCCCAAATTGGTAAAATGATCCAATATTTCACAACAAATGCAAAGATTAGAGAAAAGTGAGAAAACTAATATATAAATATGTGTAGCAGAAGTTTGTATTTTCTTGTTTCCAACCCGATTTATCAACTCATGACCTCCAAGATTTATCTTGTGACCCTTTGGAGAGGCCCGATACCCTAGGTTGGGAACCACAGAATTAAACTACCACACTGTATATAAAGTAGTTAAAACTAGATCCACCTACAACAGTACTGTGCTGCTTTCACATTGATGAATCGGTATGAACAATCTAATAATGTAATATATCAGTGACAGTGACCGAGTACTTTTACTTTTGATATTTAAAGTACATTTTGCTGATAATACTTCTGTACTTTAACTTAAGTAGGATTTTGAATGCAGGACTTTTACTTGTAATGGAGTATTTTTACATTGTTGTATTGGTTCTTTTACTTAAGTAGAGGATCTTTGAATACTTCTTCCACCAGTGCTGTCGCCTTCAAGTACTCATGGGCCTGATGTAGGCTGCAGTCCCATCAGACAGCTCAAACAAGACACAAATTTATTTTGGCCAAATCTTAAAAGATCTGTCCAATCCAACATCACAACAGAGACTTCAGACTGCACTCTGATGGACATCATGTTGGCCAAGCCTTTGCCACATCCGCTTGTAAAAAGGACAAAGCTACAGGTTTCCTCCCCACTGAAGGCATGTCCTCATAAATGTGCATTTAGTAATAAAAGACTGTTATAGTGATATATGTATTACAATATGATAATTTGTCTATATATGTAACCCATAAGTAATTTAGAAATATTCTAAATATTTATTTTGGAGTCTAACGACACAATAAAATCTGTGACAGTTACTGTTTTAAGGTCTTTAAATTTGCTTTCAGTACTAAAAAAACCCATTAGTAATACAAGGTAATGCCTGACATAGATGAAGGTCAGTGTTGCAAATATAGGCAGGTTTACACCATGAAGTGTTTATCCTAGTAAGTGTTTAATCATGAAAACAAAAAAACACAATTTATAGACAAACATGTATTTTTAAGTACAGTATAAATAAAAACATATATTAAGACATGTAAAAGGAAGGTCAAACAAGCATCTTTGTTTATCGTTCTACTATTAAGTACATTTGAAGAGAAGTGGTGTCAATTTAACAAAAGGTTGTTGGCAATTCAAACACATTCATATTTACAATACAGGACAGCAGACTGGGTCCAAATAGTGTTTACAAATAATTTTGAGAAACAAAATGTAGCAGAGAACTCACACAGAAACTATTTCAAAGTAATTTTAGTATAATTTCTGTGAGTGACAGCTTACTTGACTCAATTTGAATGATCCTAAAGCAGTAAAAACCTCCCATTTGGGACTCCAAGCACAGCAATTCAATACTAAAAATTATTTGCAAACATTGTTTGACTCAGATTAGCAAGACAGAGACAATCAGATGCAGGAAAAACTGTGAGAGACATTTGAAAAAGGTGCTTTTGC
Organism: Siniperca chuatsi; assembly: GCF_020085105.1. Lineage (NCBI taxonomy): Eukaryota > Metazoa > Chordata > Actinopteri > Centrarchiformes > Sinipercidae > Siniperca > Siniperca chuatsi. The sequence goes on along the minus strand of NC_058043.1, from coordinate 7,618,442 downwards.
TCAAATTTAAACCAAACCAACAGCAACCGTAATTGTGGTAAATATAACACATAAACTATGAGTTTACAGATTTCACTCAGAGATGTGTTTCCAGCCAAGGGAATCTTTTGTGCCAATTTAAAACAAATAGTCTAAAAATTGGTCATTGTAGACTAAGTGAGTTTTGAAAAGCCCCTCTTCATGTTTTCTTTTTAACAACATGTACATATGCTTCTGTAGTGACGCTGGAGTGACCAAAACTGAATTAAGACTGATGGATGGATTGTAACTGAACTAAATAAGTGCTTAAAGATGGTGATTTGCTGGATTAGAAGGTGTGGCTCATCCCACAATGCAACATTCAAACAGTATATCCAGTTAAGTCACATGTTATTTTGTTTTAAGTGACCAGATGTTGACATCTGGATGCTTTACATTGTGGGGTCGAGCTGAAAAACCAGCAAGCCGTCACCTTTCAGCACTCTGTCATGGGCTCATTTTTCCTGTTCCTCCACTTCCTCCTCCTCAGATAGTGATGAAGCCTCCTTGGTCACTGCTGACTGACTCTGGTACCACGCAGCGACCCCTCCTCCTGGTCACACGCCGCTTCCGGTGGAATTTAGCATAACAACGAAACCCTGAAAGGTGATAAATAACCATCTGAATAGATTAAACAGATAGGTATGGATGTGTTGTGAGATACATAAACAGCTAAATCTGCAGTGCTATAGAAGCTAGCACGAAACCCATCAGAGATATTTGACCACTTTTATTTTTAATGAAAACTGACCCTGGAGTGATTTGTGCCTCTAGAGCACAAACAATCTATCAAATTAACATTTCTAAACTCAAAACATAATATATTTATTAACTCTGGGGCATTTTCTGTTTATCACTAACTCAGTCTGCCACTAATTTTGGCCACTCTAGGGACCCCTAACCATCACTGGTCAATGACTTTTAAAATCTTAATTATAAATTGTGAGACTTGGGGAAATGGCTTAAATACACAACTGCACATGAGAAGACAAGCTGCTGCTGCAAACTCTTAAATACAGTAGGTGCTACAAGTGGAGTATTGCTTTAAAGCAAAAGTTTGACATTTTTGGATATATGCTTATTCACTTTATGGCGGAGAGATAGATGAAAAGATTAATACCACTCTCAAGTCTGTACGGTAAATATGAAACTGGAGCCGGTTAGCTTAGCTTAGCTTAGCACAAACACTAGAAACTGGGGGAAACAGCTAGCCTGGCTCTGTCCAATGGTAACAAAATCCACCTACCAGCACCTCTAAAGCTCACTAATTAACACATTATATCTCCTTTGTTTAATCCGTACAAAAACCAAAGTGTAGAAAACGCCAATTTTCCGTTTTACGGTGGGTTATACATCATACTATAGTACAGTGTGATACACCACGCTGTAGTACAGTTTGACGATGGGCTTCTCACTCACCTTCCTCACACATGCAGTCATCGTAGCATTTGTTGTTGAGGCCTCGGTTGTGAGGTTTACACTCATGTTGTCTCAGGTCACAACAAGAACCTTTAACAGAGCAAGCGCATTACATTCAACAACCAAACACATGTGATATTGCCATGTAGAAGACTCATGTGAAACACTGAAAAAGAAGAAAAAACTTTGGCGTATAAGTGTTGTTGTATAAGTTGATCATTTCTATAAGAAATTGAACGTTCATTATCATCTTAAAGGCCTTGAAAACTTATTTTCTCAATCAGCTTCTTACTACGAGCGATGACGTCCTACATGATCACAAAATGTTCAGACAAAGTTAAACAGTTTTGGTTATTTCACTTTAAGTACTTCTGTATTTGTGTTTTTGCCTGTGCTTTTCTCTACAGTTTGAAGTGGGCGGGGCTCAGCTGGAAAAACATGATGTCACATGCTTCTATTAACCAATCTGGATTTAGCAATATATCAATCAAAATGTGGTGACAGTTGTGGGCTTGTTTGGTTATGTAGCCAGATACTGTCAGTCAAATCTGATCAAACCATGCCCACAGGGTCCCGATAAAGCAAATCTGCTGACTTTTTTGAGTGTTAAATAACATGTAAGCATGTTTTTCTCTGAACTTTAACTTTTTAAGTGTTCAAGGCCTTTAAATCACAAAGAAGACTACAAATCCACAGTAAAATATGCACCGTTACAATAAATTCTGGTATGTTATGTGCAAAGTATGAAAACTTTGTAAAAAAATAAAATAAAAATGTACTGATGTCACATTGTATGATTTCTGTTGTTTGTAAATTGTGACTTTTGTATTTTGGAGCATCACAGAGTTGTATTGTGGTCCATGTCTGATGCACACTGACCTGGGAGACAGTCCAGGTGGTGGTCACATGGCTCGATGGCATCAGCATCTACAGTCACATTTCCACTGCTGAGGTTCTTACTCCGCCTCTTGTCTGCAGCAGCAAAAAGAAATAAACACAACAGTTTGATCCTCAAGGTGCCCAATCAATACACAGCCTCAACCCAAACAGATCGATTGATTTGTCACTCAGTTACAAAATTATGCTTTTATGTCAGGTATATTCTGGTGAGGCCATTTATATTTGTACAAGGCCATGGTAAAACACATTTTTCACTCAATTCATACATCAACATTTCAACACAGGTCAGATATGAGTTAGCTGTCAATCCCCAAAAAGTAAAATATAGTTAATGTTTATATGCACAGTATGTAATTTCTGCCGCTAGGGGTCTCTCACATCAAAACAATAACAAAAGACGTAGTTTGATTACGTCGTGAAGTAGCGTGGGATCATGGGAGTTGTTGTCTTCACCATCACTGCTGTCATTGCAGTCAGCTTCTCCCGGTTAGGATTCCCGCAGTGTTCATCGTTCAGGAGGTTTTTATCGGGAGCCGAATTATCCGCAGAGGTCTCCCCCTCTCCAAATCAAACGGATGGTGATTGAAACCGGTAAAAACACTGAATAAAGCAGTTTCACGTTAAAAATCTGTGTTTCTTTGACTCTGTTCGGCAGACAAAGGATGTCCCAGAGGGGCTGCGAGCCGAGCTGCCGCTTACGTTTATTCAGCTTGTTTATCTGATAATTTAAGATCCACACGTCCGATGACTAAAATCCTTCATCCGGTTAAAATATATAGTTAAAAACAACCAAGATCTAAAAAGTGTATCATAAAACTGACAGCTTCTGGCAGACAACCACAACGCTGACGCATGTGCAAAGGGTATATGACGCCATTGACAGGCGACCAAATGAAACGCACCGTTTACCTTGAGTAAAATTATGAATTTCTTTAGGTTTGAAAATTGTTGGAAACATTTGGTATAATGTAACAACTCAACAAAATATATAACATAGGTCTAATCATTTTTAGACATTTTAATGCAGAAAAGTTACATATACCTTTAATGTATATATACTGACGTAGGGAGCAATGAAATTAAGATCTTTCCTAATCCAAAAGTCATTCTGGTCACATTGTTTTTTGGACAGTCCAGTCGTCAATGGCTACTCAGCTTCATAGAATGTGACATTAATGTGCTATTACAAAGCCTAATGAGTTTAAATACTAACAGTTGCACTTGAAGTAGTTTAGATATTCAACTTCTGTGTTTGCTTTAAATAAAGTGTCAATAATGTAGTTTTTAGCCATGCTAGTATGGCTCTGCTGTCAACCACGTAGGTCCACCACAGGATTTGAGTTTGATATGGATTATTTCCACCAAACCTGTCCGATCCTTTTATGCTGAATACAAACCTTTCTTCTTGGAAGACGGCCAGGTGTCCACAGGTTTCATGTCCTCATAGTCTGTCCAGTCAAAGAGCGCCATGTCCAATGTTGGCATCACCTCTCCTTGTCCTTTTCCTCTTTCAGACCTCTGAAAAAGGAAACATAACTTGTGGCACCTTACGTTTTATAACTGTTATTTAATCTACATTTCAGTGGGAACATTTACATACCAGTTTAACTCACGTTCTGTATACGAAATCCACACAGGACAGCTCAGACATGCTGAGATGCAGATCTGTAAACACCTAATCCCATCGTCACTTAGTTTCAGCTTGCTGCGTAAGGTCTGCGTCCATGGTAATATTTGAAATATCTTTTTTATTTATGTATTCAAATACAATTGTGATCAGAATATGAAGATGTGTATTAAAAACTAATCCTAAATTTGGCACAATCCAACATGTGAGCTGCTTTAGAGAATACATTGGAGAGATCAATTCTGTCTCCTCAGAAGAATGTTCAGTTATTACAATTAAACCACAGCAGCAGTAGATGACTATGGTTTGATTTGTTGACCGTGTTTTCTATCAGTATTGCAGGTAAACACGTTCAGGGAGTTCTTAATGCAACACATCGCACTCATGTTGTGACGAGCAGCAGTAATGCTTCACTGATTCATAAAATGTTCTCACAGAGACAACAAGATAGCAGCAGAGCTTTAAAAACCAATCGATTGGTAACAGAGAACATGACTGCCCACAGTCTGGAATACAAATATATGTCACAGTGTTTGTATTGATAATACATCTACAATAAACAGACATATAGATTGAAACATACAGTTCATTACACACAACCACAGGCTTTGTTTCTCGCTAGTGAGGGCAGCAGGAAACTAATGCAGCCTGCAAGTGATCAACAGTCCTGGGTGGACATTTTATTTCTCCTTGTATTTCTCCTTAAATTTCTGCTGGATAAATCTAACTATAAAGGAAGGAATCTCTGTCTGTCTTTCTTCCTGTATGTCTGTCCTTCGATTTTCTCGACAACCGTTCATCTGATCGACTTCAAACTTGGCGGGTGTATTCCTGAGGACCCAATGGAGTGCACAGTCAAATTTGGTGCAATTTGGCCAGATGGTGGCGCTATAACAACAACGTTTACGTTTTGGCCTGTAACTTCTAAACCACAAGTCACAAAATAACCCCTTTTCTCCTGGATTCTGTGGGTCCAGATAAATCTATCCATATAAGCATAAAATTTGCGTAGAGATCGATTTCCTGCCATTTTGAATTTTGAAATTTGTTTTTGCTACTCCTCCTACAAATTTTGAGCAATCGTCACCAAATTTGGTACAGAACATTTGTGGACCAAGCCGGAAAAGGTTACTTTTGCGGATTTTTGGCATTCCATACAGTTTTGCTATAGCTGGCCCTCAAGGTTTGCTCCAATGCTGCGGGCAGGGCTTATTTTACAAAATGTCATATCCCCTGAACGCTTCGTGCTATTGCAACCATATTTGGAGGACATGTGTAGGTATGATGTGACCGTGACAAATTTGGTGCCATTTGACCAATAGATGGCGCTGTATCATCATCTAATTATAAAGCAAGGAATCTCTGTCTGTCTGTCTGTCTGTCTGTCTGTCTGTATGTATGTATGTGTGTACGACTGTCCTTTGCATATCTCGAGAACCATTCATCCGATTGACTTCACAGTCAGCACTTCTGGGGGCCAAGCAATCAGCTTCCGAACGGCCACGCCCTGAACGGGCACTGCACTAGTTCACATAAAGGTATGAGTGTCAGAAATTCAAATATTCTACCTCAGTAAAATATCATCAATCAGATGAGATAAAACAAAAATGTTTTGTTTTTTATAGCTTTCATCCACCAACTCCTTGGTGGATAAAAGCTATAAAAATGTTACCTCATTTTCCTCCCACAGAGGAAACAAAATGGAAATGTTAGACAGTATAATTAAGTCAGCAGGACTTTGAGATGTCTCCTAAGGAATACTTGGTCCCTGAAAGACATCAATCAAAAAATAAGAATCCACCTCTTCATGGAAACAGATCCATATCTTGTTTCCTTTCACTCTCAGGAAATACGCCTATATGGAAATATCAATTAGATTAATTGCAGGGGGCTACCTACTTGTGCTTGGATGCTCATTAAACCATCAACAGAAGATCGAACATTCATTAAGAAGCCTTGCTGCATGCTCGTGCCACTGAACCTGGGTTCAGGAAAAGCAATCACTTTTTTCTTCTGTGGTCCAATAATATTTGACTGCTCTCACAGCAAAGACACAGAGTCCTGGACTCGAAGACATCTTGTAAACAGAATACCAAGCAGACTGACAGTCCAGTCTACAGACATCAAACGTAGAGACTGACCAGGGAGCCGAGCCACCATGACTTCTTTTAAAACCTCAACCAGGTGCTGAAAATCTAAAATACAAATGTACATCACTCTAGAAGAAATTTGTATTTTTTCTGAATGGAAGACTGGGCAGCCCATATTTTTTGAGCCTGTCCTCACCAGTAAAATGACTGGTTGTTTGGTTAATCCCCTAAAATGACCTATGTTTACATTTTCCTAACAAGCAGCCTCTTGCAAATAATGACTGTTGTCTCTGAAAATCAATGGTGGAACTTGAGTGACACTGTTATAGGACTGAAAAGCTTCAGGAGGGCTGGGTGGGCAAAGTGTTTGATTTTTACACCACAGAAGGTGGTTCGCATCTTGTCTCCTGCCAACAATCGACAGTGGTGTCTTTTAACTAAACAACAAAGGTTTCGTCAGGTAAAGTTAACAAAACTTTAACAGTAATTTCCATATGAATCATTTTTGTAACAGCAATGCTCTTTAGAAAGAACTGAAAAACAATGTCAATCTGCAGATGGGGAGAATGACAGACTATCTATTTTGTTATTTAATTTGGAGGACTTGTCCTTGATACCACTACTCTAATTAGTGGTACTGGATAACCATGGAGGACCCCTAATATGTTTAAACAAAAATGCCTTCATGGGCAGTGGTTTTGAAGCATGATTTGTGAAAAATCAGCAAAACTACAAACCAACAAGACTTCCTGAAAATGAGGATGAAGCAAGTGAACATATTTCTTGTTATACACATATTTGTGTGTATGGTTATGGCAGTCTTATGACCAGGAAATATGACAAATGTAGAGCCCCAAACCCCACATTAAACTCAACATGAAATGACATAATGTTTGGAAGTGAATTTGAGTTGTGGATTGTTAAATGTATTTTTTGGAGGTCCTAAAGGGATGCTAATTCCTAATTCTTGGTACAGCACAATCAAATTAGGTTTTGAGAGTTAAACATTGGCTTCAAAAACCGGAGCCAAAAGGTAATGTTTAGGGTGCATTTTCAACATCTGATGAAAATTATCCTTCCAGTTCATTTACAGTTTTTATTTTTTTTCTGTTAATCAATCACCTTCACTGTCAAATAAACTAATAAAATAAAAAAGCTCAGTATTTCTGTTAAAGTTCATCTCAGTTTATTCAAAATGACTGGACTGGAGTTTTGATTGAAGACGTTTCATTGTTCATCTGAGGCTTTTTCAGTTTTAACTGTTGTCAAAATAGTATTGATCTTAGTAGCTGGACCTGTCCTACTGCTGGGTGAGGCCAGATGGAGATTAATAATTACAACTGAAGAATCCTTTCAGAAGAATAACATTTAAAACTCCAGTTCAGTGATTCGGTTTCAACTTCATATCTATTTGTTTATGTCATTTCCACTGGTTAAAGATCAGTGTTTAAATATAATCCATGAGTTTCTTTTTTTTTAAAAAATTCCAGCAACATCTTTACTGTGTTGTCTTGAACAGCACTCCTCAACAAAACAACTGTCAATCAAACAGTGGCGGTGATCGTGTAACTAAGGCAGATTTTTCCCACCAACGCCCTACAAGCTGTTGGGTGTTTGTAACAGCAGCTGTGACAAACGTAAAAGCTTTCATGAAGTGGGCCCTGTATCTATTGACATCAGGTACCGTCTTGTCTTAAAGAGTCTCATTTGTAACGGTTCCAAGATTGAAGGAGACCTGGGGTAAACACTAGTGATTTTTTTCCTTAAAAATGCTGTTAATGCATAATGTTGAAGCATCATGCTGGGTGAATGTGACAGGTGGTGAGTGGTGCCCCATGCACTCCTGCAGATTTTTCAGTGCATGTGCCTACAGTCAGACACAAAAAAAGACTCTCCGCGCTCACATACATTTTGTCCTGCCATGGTTTCTAATAAAGGAACAGGAAGGTAGTTATAGAAAATGTGCTGCTGGACTCTGAACTGTGTGATTTTGATCCCAGAGGTGTAGTTATATTATACAGAACACGGTCATATTTATCATACACACTGTGACCGAGAGCCAGTGAGTTTGGCCTGGTGGAGGATATTTTTCACAAGCAGCACTTTCAGGTTCACACTGTAGAGAGTGTCATTTCCAAGATGAGCTATGAGGTTTGCGGCAGCATAACGGCAGTAATGGGGCCCATTTTCTCTTTCCCCCGCACACTGGGATCACACTGAGGCACAACAGACGCAGCCTTTAATAAGCACTTGGGTTTCGTTGGGGTTACCTGGGGTTTGGTGGTGGCCGGGGGCAGCGTTGGGGGATGCTCGTTCATCACCGTGGTAACCATGGAGGAGCCGGAGCCAAAGACGGCGGCGATGGGGGAGGGGGGTTCACTGGGCGGGGTTACACTGAGGGAGGGGGAGGCAGCAGATGAGGGAGGATCATCGAACAGATCTCTGTCCTTAAACGCAGCGCTCAGCTCAGGCTCAGGAAGAAACCCTGGACAGACAAGAGAGACAGAGAGAGAAAATAGTTTACCAATACTGATGTGACTACAAAGTTTACCATTTTCTAACAAACGTGGAACCAGTTTGCTTTCATTTTTTGTTCAAAATTTAAAAAAAAAAAAATCTAATGTAACCAAACCTTAATAAAGACTTAATGCAGTGGGAAGGTTATGTCCTGTTATTTAAACTATGGAAAATGTAAGATCTGTCATTCCTAAATGTTCTGTGAACATGAGTTCACCCACACTACAAAAAACATGTTTTCTCCCTAAAGACAGTCTCACCACAAGGTCCATTTAGTAGCTGATCTGGAGCTTTTCATTGTCTCAAATGATCTTCCACAGCCGATGGACTTTGCCTGGTTGTCATGGAAATGTAGATGTTTAAATTTCCTGAAGACTTCTTATCAATGTTAGCTTAAAAGATGAAAATGAAAATTTGAACATCTAAAATTCAATGACAACGGGGCAAACTCCATGTGCTGAGGGAGATACAATCCAAAGCTAAATGGACATTGGTGAGATTTTTGTGTCAACTACTGTTTCCAAGGTCCAGAATTAACTTTCAATCTAAGGTTTTGGCTTTATCTGTCCAGGTTTTGAAATATCTGTCTCTGAAGTTTCTGCCACCACTTACAGTGGTGTACAGTGAAGGTGGATAGGATTTCATTTGTGGTGCTCATAGCATTGAAAAGTCACATTTAAAAAAAATTCAACAACAATAACATATTTTTTCCAGAAAGAAGGTCTTGCTTACTCTGAATAATCCACAGACCTCACTGTCAACAGTTTTCACAGGGACTATTTATTCTGTAGTTAACTCTTCACAGTGATGCCTGTGAATTATCTGGAGTCACCACGCAGGACATTGTCTATGGATAGAGAGGCTGCTGTTAATCTTTTAAAATGTAATTTTATGAATGATGTGAGTACCATCAGATCTGTTCTATTCAAGTGTCGCAGTAAGCCACGACAGCATGACAGTGAGGCAGCATGCACAATCAAAGCAGCTGAATGGAATGCAACCATAATTCATTTTATTATTTACACCTGCTGTGCTTTTCCTACTGTCACATGTCAAAATGTCTTTCACCGAAAAAGGACAATAGCTCCTTGTTGCTTGTCCAACACTGTAAAGCACTGCAGTTGCGGATAATTTGTTAGAAAGAGGATGTTCTGGATGTCTGGATCAGTTGACAGCTCACCTTTTCCATGCCGCCCCCTCTCACGCCGACTCCCTTGTCTCCTGTGCTCAAAATGGTGTCCATGCCCATTCCCGTGTCCATGCCCCCTTCCCTTGCGTGTCCCCAGAAGGTCGTTTTCCCGGGTCTGGGATGGACTCTTCATACTCATTCGAACTCTGTCTCTGTCCCTGCCCGGGCCAATCTCCAGTCTCACCGGGCTCAAACTCTCCAGGCCTGTCCCATCATCCTCAGGCCTGGCCAGGGCGTGCAGGGGCCTGTGGGAGAGCAGCCCAGCTCCACCTTTGGAAGCGCGGGCCCCCTGGCCCCCGTGCCCTCCACGGTCCCTGCTGAAACGGTGGCCATGTAGACCTTGCAGAGGGTACTGTAGGGTGTTGCTGCCTCCTGCTGAGGTCTGTGCCTGTCTCCTCTTGCCGTGAGGGGCTCCGGGCTCAGCGCTGTGCGACAGTACCAGGGTGGCAAACAAGAACGCCAGGAGAAGACTCCAGGAGAGAGCCATTGTCTGTGAAGCACAACGGCACCTGCTGCGAAGAGAAAACACATCTCAGTACTGCACACATTCTGCTTGTAATTAGATTCAAATCACTGACACTGAAACTTAAGATACATTTTATCAACACTGGTGATTGTTCATACAAAACAAACTGGCGGTTTTGAAGGATTATATCTAGTACATCCAATTAGAGCTGAAACTATTAATTGATTAGTCGACTGACCAAAAATTAATCGACAACTATTTTGATAACTGATTAATCATTTGTTATTTTCAAGAAATATGCCAAATATTAATTTCAATGAGGATTTGCTGGGTGATGGGTGATGGACAGACACGAGTGCTACTTTTTAGAAATGACTTCCCAGCCTTCATTCCTGTACCTTCATGCTTTACTCAATATGAGATAGAGCACTGCGCACATCCTTCATCACTGCCTATTCAGTGATCTCGAGAGCCGTCCAACTGTACCTTTCATCACAGACATCAACATATCTGTGTGGTGTGACTGAACTGTGTATCTGCACTTAAGGCCTTGTCCAAATGTAAATAAAATGATGGCAAAGCACTGGAGTATTCATTTTAAGGTTCCAAGCTACATTACAGCCAGACTCAATTTAAATCGTGATTTAATGTCACTAAAGGTTTATTTGCATTCATAGTGACATTTAGTTGAATTTGTATTTTGAGTGATTATAGTAATAAGGAAGCCATAAAGAGAGAATATTCCCTGGGTGATAAAGCTATGATTTGAAATATCAGTATATTTAAAGTATGAGAGTATTTTTCCAATGTCACAATATAAAAATGTCTGCAACTTTACATATAAAACCCTCAAATCGATGTTTAATGCAATAAACTTATATGAATTAAACTCTTCACATATTAAACAAAAACCTAATAGCTAATTTTGTTGGTTTTTTTAGTCTGATTTGTCTGAAATCGTTTAGATTTTTAAATCATTCATTTAGAATCTAGTAAAACAAAACAAATTCTGTCTGAAAATTGGTATTTGAACGTCACACAACTCTTCACTACAACACACTTTATTAACTGTACCAAACATTTTTGGATATCTTGCCTTCATCGGGGAGATGTCTGTTTCTGGTTCCTTATATACAGTCCATGTCATGTAATTTATAGAACACCACAGATACTAAACAATATTATCATCATTTTCTGTAAAAGTCCATATTTACTGAGTAAATATGGACTTTTGTGTAATTCAACCTTTTTACCCATTGATGGGTTACAATGAAATACTATTTGTTAGGGAATATTCTGAAAAGATGGTTGTAATATTATATGCTTTGGAGTTATGGTCACTTATATTTCTCTTTAATTATATTTTCTGTATCCACTAAGAGTAAAGATGGTATTTTGTACAATTTTTTTTTCTTTTTTAAAGATAGTGATAATAATGTTTTGTATACTTAGCATCTATGGTGATCTATTAGTCACATGACGTAATGGACTATATATAAGAAAACCTGATCTAACTTCAGACACCACCCTGATGAAGGCATGACAGCTGAAATCATTCGGTGAGGTGAATAAAGGATGGTGTACTGGAAAAGAGTTGTGTGGTGTGTTTTAATGTTGACGGACTTGCACTGAAGCTCTACCTAAAAATGTTCTACCATTTTTATTCACAACACTACACACCAGATAAGGGAACGCCAGTTCTTCTCAGTTTAAAAACTCTGTCATGTCATGTAAGATGACAGGTCATGGTGTTTGTTTTGTCCTCCACTTTAAAACAATCCATCGACACAGACACACACACACAACGCCATTATGGTGCTGTGGCAGGCGACTCCTTTGTGTTAAAAGACAAACGGTGGTGCAGGGCATACAGAAAATCAATGAGGGAGAAGTATTGAGCTGCTGGTGATAGTGTGTGCGTGTGTTGTGTGTGTGTGTTGGTGAGGTGGAGTTAGGGGGGTTGATAAGGTCTCTGCTTTTTCATCACACTGACACACACCAAGTTGAAAACACACACACCTAGGGTTTATAGTGGGATATTTAGTTGTTTCTAAAAACAGGACAGAGGTGGCAGGTTGTGTTGTGTGTGTGTGTGTGTGTGTGTGTGTGTGTGTGTGTGATGCTGGGGTGGAGAGGATGCTGGTGATGTCGGGGGAAATTTGCAGTGCGAGTGCAGGCAGCGCCCTGAGGGATTTAGAGGCAGACTGCGTCGGCTGGCCTCTGGGAGTTCAACCAGCTGTGCAGTTTGCAAACAAGAGTGTGAGGCTGGCTGCTGAGGTGAGACCTTTATCTCCACACAGGCCTTCAGAGTGTTAGGGGGGAGGGCAATCGGCCGTGTCATGCACAAAGGGTTTAGCCAGGATAATGCTCTGTCCGTTTGACACATGAGGTGCTGTACGGCCCTGGACCCTGTATGGCCAAAAGGGTAATTTAGTGAGAAAACAAAGAAAACATCCAAACTGAAGTGTGTGGTGGGGCAGTGTAGATAGAGGATTGAGAGAACGCACACTCTTCCTTATATATCTATTAAAGGAACAGTTCGACATTTTGGGAAATACGCTTATTTGCTTGCTTGCTGAGAGTTAGAAGAGAAGATTGATACCACTCTCAAATCTGTACAGTAAATATGACGCTACAGCCAGCAGCACGGTAGCTTAGCTTAGCAAAATTAATGGAAATAGGGGGAAGCAGCTAGCTTGGCTCTGTCCAAACAAAATCCGCTGACCAGCTGCTCGCTAATTAACAATTATCTCTACAGAAACAAAAAGTGTAAAAGTTGTGGTTTTACAGGGGATACTTAAGGCACCAGCATACTCCATCAGCACTGCTTGCCGGATGGTTGAACAGATTCGGAAACCTCTCCTCCCACACCTTTCCTACGTCAGAACTGGCAGGGCTGTGTCCGACAATTTCTATAACTTTCCGAAACCGACAATCCGACATTCACACCCACTTCGTGCAGAGACTGGTCTGGTAGGTGGAGGTGAGAAAGTAAGCTGGGTCCGAACTTCTCTCTCAGCTCTCTTTGTCATTCTTCCACAACTATTTCTGTCACTTTTTGTGTGAACAACCGAGTGCAACACTATGACTGCCTTCCTGGAGAGCCTGTCTGAAAACGTACACCGTTATCCGCACCTTTAAACAATATTTGCCCCTCTCTATGACAGCCAGCTTGTTACTCCACCTTCAAGTGTGTCTGTTCGGAACAACACTTTAGCATGTCAAAAGAAATGTGTTATTTAAAGTTTAGTAAAGTATATGAAATTTTCTAGCCTAACCTGGCCCTTACTGCGTCCAATCAAGAAATAGTCCCGCACATAACCCCCTATAAAACCACAATGTGTTGTTTCTATACTTTGGTTTTTGTACAAATTAAACAAATAAGATAAAATGTGTTAATTTGTTAGCTTTAGAGGTGCTGGTAGGCTCACTGTTTCGCCTGTTTCCAGTCTTTGTGCTAAGATAACCAGCTCTAGCTTCATGTTTACTGTACAGACATGAGATTGGTATTGTTCTTCTCATCTCAACTCATGGCAAGAAACCTAATAAGCATATCTCCTAAAATCTTAAATTATTCCTTTATAGAAATACCTAAAAAAAAAACTACCCTTTCAGTTATCAAATACTGAGAGATATTTTTGTTGGAATAATCCTTTAATGTAAGTAAGATTCAGGAGATTTTCTTTGATCTCAGGAATCAAAAGAAGAAAACACAGATCCATCCATTTCTTGTCCATATCCGCTGATCTCATTTAGGATTAACACTCAAAATGTTTGCAGAAATAGAACCAGTGCAGAATCAACTGCGGTGGAAATAATAGCAGAAGCTAAGCAACACCACAACAATATGACCCTTCAAAAAATTAATTTTCCAGACATAAAGGGAAGACGGAATGCCTCCAAAGAAACTGAAGGCACCATGCGTCAACCCCATCAAATCTAAGGCCTGAATAGACTTGTCATGAGAAAGAGAAGGCAGGCGGGGATGGAGAGGGACCGAGTATCTCAGCACAGCAGTGCCCTGTTTTCCTCTCTCAGACTTTCATGTGCTGCTAACAGGTGGTCCTTTGAGGAGACACAGGATGGTGACGATAATGGAGCACTCTGGGTGGCATTCCGGGTTTTAAGCACAGTCTCTTGTGTGTGATAAACAACCTCTGCGAACAACACAGCCTCCTGCCAGAGCCTGTATTATACATGGCTGTGTGTTGTAGGCGGGGCACAGCAGGGCGAGCATCTGCTGCTGAGGCGACTGGAGGCCAAACAAGTGGCCTGGAACTGACGAGTTTCATTCCCAAATGAGATAATCGGCAACATTTAAACAGTGACTGATACTGTGTGGAAAAACTGAAACTAAATTAGAGTTTGGACTTTAGCTTTCATGGTTTTAAGGGCATTAGGATAGTTTTTAGTTGAAAGAATGAGAACGTGGTAAAGGCCCTGAAATCCTATTTAATCAATCTACAACTTAATGTGAGTGATGGATTCAACATGAGTACAATATTTTCTGCCAAAGTTAGAAAAGTTGGAAAAACATGATGTCACACCCACACGGTCCTGAAGAAGTAGATTTCTTTCATGTTAAACTCTTTATAAATAATACCTAAGGATGTATTTTCCAAACTTTAACTTTGAATGTTGTTTATTTAATCACAGAAAGTTCTCAAGGGCATTGATAATTTACATTAGAGCCTCTTTTAATTTGATATACAGAAAAGCAAAGTTGAGACAGTGTTTTCCCCCATAAATATAGAGCCTTTTCAGATATAAATGTTTCACTTCAAGGAAAGGGATTTATTATAATTGCAAAGGCTGAGGACTGGAGCAGGTGATGCACTCTGAGGAACGATTAACTGTAGGTGAGAGTCCCTTTCAATTCAGCCAATTCTTTAATTGTCTTATTAGTCCACATACTAAAAAAAGAAAATCTGGTGAAAGAGATTATTGTCGCTTTGAACTGACCCAAAAACTGCAGTTATCATCCAAGTACAAAATGAGGGACTACACACTCGCATCTGATTTATGAAAACATTCTTCAATTTGACTACAGATTTAATTGTTTGATCCAACAAATATTTTATTACTTATCCAGGCAGAGCGCAAGATAAAATAATAGCAATTTAGGTCAATTCAAAAGCCGAAGAAAAGAGGTGGGCCTTGAGCTGTGCTTTGAATGACTCAGTAGAGGGGGCAGATCTGATGTGGTGGGGCAGTTTGTTCCACAGACTGGGGCCCACAACTGAGCACAGTCAAATAATTTGCAGTGAAACAAATAAATCAAGATGCACAATGATAATTTGTACATTATAACTCCATTCACAACTTTATAGCAGCATCAATTATATAGTAACTTTATAGCCAATCAAAGGTCCTTACAGCCAACAGAACAACCGCAAAATGGAAGTGGTAGTAATAATGTAGTTTACCAAAATAAAAACAACAAAAACAACACTATGCAATAAAAATATGTGTTTGTTTGTGTGTGTGTCATTGCAGTTGAGCATACACACTCTGGAGTTTACAGTGCGCTACTAAGGTGTGTCTAGAAATCAGGACATCATCTATAAAGTGGAGAGGATGCTCGTGATGTCAGGGGAAATTTACAGTGCAGAAGTAATTGAGTAATAAGCAACAAATAAATAAAGGTTTTTGCAAGGGACAGGACAATTTATAACCCTATCTCACTTTGACCTCAGTCAGGACTTTTTATCTGAAATTCCAATCTTGAGGTTATAATGTTGAATTTAAGGACTGTCTGAGCTCAGCAAAGAATGGAGAGAAAATATGTGCCGCACTATAAAATATAATGAAATCTTAAAATCAATTCTACATTTTTAGGGAAGCTAAAATTGGTTTATTATGGTTTACGTGTTGTAGGAAACACAATATATGTGCGTGCCAGAAGCTTTTATAAGCACAGCGTACAGTGTGAGACCGCCGCCAGGGAGACATGAATCAGAGCAGAGTGTGATAAGTATGATGTGATAGGTAATCTTGCAAGAAATTGCAAAGGGGGGGGGCACTTTCGGAGGGCTGGATGATTAAGCTCTGATGAGATCAGAGACCTCGCTCCAGTCTGTGATCAATTGGTCAGTCCCTTAAGCATGGCAGCACTTTTGTGACACACTTGTTATAAAAATATACTTAACAGTGAGTGGCCATAGACCTGTGGAAGGTGAGAGAGGAAAAGCAGCGAGGCTGAGCAGGAGGCAGCCCTGGTATTAAACTGCTGTATGTGTGCATCTTTTAGCTTCACCTGCTGACACCAAACCTCCAGGAGCCATCTGCTCCTGTTGTTTTATCTCTCATAGCAACCAGCAGGGCCATAAGGATCCAGCAAACAAAGACTCCAGAAACAGGCTGTTGAAGCAGAGCTGTCATGTCAGGCAGAGGCCACCTTCGAGAGTTTTTTCTTTTCCTGGCCACATACTGAGATTAGAGGTTTAAAGGAATATTTCCGAATTTTGGGAAATACACTTATTTGCTTTCTGTTAGAGAGTTAGATGAGAAGATATCTGTCCATTAGCCAATTAGCTTTGCTTAACATGAAGATTGTAAACAGCTAGCCTAGGTCTGTCCGAAGGTAACTAAATCTACCTACATGCATCTGTAAAGTTCAATTAACACGTTATAAACTTTAGGCGATTTATTAATTTTTAACAGGGGGGATGGAGGGTTTCCTGGTTTGTTTCGTTCACCTGTAACTGGCGAACCGACTGATGAGTCAAGCAGACTAGACTAACATATTCAACTAAACAACCCCTCTGCCCCTGCACGCTCTCTGCTATTAGGGGATGGAGAGGGGGGATGGCAGGTTAACAAGGGGGATGCATTTTGGTCATTTTGCTAACAAGGGGGGTGGCATCTCCCCTCATCCCCCCTCAAATCGCCTACTGGCTATATCTCGATTGTTTAATCTTTACAAAAAGTGTAAAAATGGCAGTTTGGGTTATATGCCAAACTATTTCTCCAGAAAGTTTCTGCTCCTAGTTAAGAAATCGTCTGGCACACAGGTCACTTTGGGAGTGTGTGGCTGCACAGGAACAAGCTAAATGTCTCCTTTCAGCTGCATGGCTCACTGAGCAGCAGCTTAAGTATCTCTTCTAAACAGACATATAAGAAGAAAAATGCATGATTAAATATATATATAAAAGTCACAAAGAAAAATGTTATCTGTTTTGTCACAAATACAATTCAGTTGTGCTCCAAACAGAGTCATTCATCTCTGTCTTAAAATAATAATGCTGTATATTTGATGCATAAACACTTACTTTTATATCTCTCATCTCGGGTAAAATAGGTCTAGTTTGCGCTACACCAAATTATCATAAATATCAGCTCAATAACAAGCACCCAAATTACAGTTCCAGTAATGTCTCTGCATAATAAACACCTCTGCCAAGCTGCAGTTAACACCATAAAACATCATTTCCTCATGGGCCAATACCACTGACTTCAGCAATATAAAAGTGCTTTGTCTTCCAAAATATTCTGAAAACAACATTGGTGGGATTCACACATCGACTGGGATGTTTTTTTTTTTTTTTTTTTTTTGCAGCTTTCAGGTGTGTATTGGATGGCAAAGGCCCCTGGAAGCAACACAGGGTGATTTAAAAAAAAAAAAAAAAAAAAAAAAAAAACAAGAGCCATAAGGAAGGTCCATCTGTCAGCAAGTGAGCCGGAGCAGAGAGCAGGGAGACACCAAATGATTCAGTGGTAATTTGGTTGCAGGTACAACAGATGTGGGGCGAGACCAGAACATTGTCCTTGATGTACAGACACATCAGTGACATCCTGCTTCGAGGCCCTTATCTCCCGTTTGAGTGCACTGAGGCCTGCGCGCACACACACTCAGAGACTCTCTGTTACAATCAGTGCATGCACAAATACACACTCACAGCGGGGAAACCTCCTCCAGACACCCACATAGAGGCATTTTCTAAAAATGCTGTGAGACACAAACAGCACCAGAAGCACAGCAAGAGGCGTCCCACAGAGAGGAGAGAGAACGAGAGAGACAAAAGAGAGGAGGAGGAGGAGGAGGAGGAGGAGGAGGAGGAGGAGGAGGAGAGGGGCTGAGAGGAAAGGAAAAAATAAGATGTAATGCAGAGAGAGAGGAGAGGGAGAAAGATGTGAGACAGAAACAAAGAGGGAGGGAAAGGAGAGAAACCGAAATCAAAGCGGGAGAGCGAGACAGAGGGAGGATTTATCCTGTCTTAATTAGAACAAAGTGTCGGTGGCATCTTTCATTTCGTGGCAGATAAGGACACCAGCTGAATCCCCTCTAACACACAAAAAAAAAACAACACAGCTTTGGCTTCCGAAACCAACAACAAAACTGTTGGGACACCTGGGTCTGTATCTGGACGCTCCGCATGGGAACAGTTTGACCGGTCAGCGTGGGGGAAACACTCCTGTTTAGAGATGATCAAGTGAAGCATGTAAACGCATTATATGAACCCAAAAGTTTCTCTCTCCCCTCCTTTGGCGGAAGCGAGCAGCGCTGACTGCCTGCCAATGTTGAAAGAGTCTTGATCAAACAGATGCAGCCATGCTTGGCAGTGACGTTCAAGGCGAGTTTCACACCGCGTTGGAGGAGGCCGGCTGGATGTTTAGTAATGTGGCCTTTTGGCTGAAACTCAAATACAGGAGATACAAACCGGGATTCTTTAAAGGCTGTTTGAGTCATTCTACATCTTTTAGATTTCACTCCAAAATTGATACACTTTTTTGGGGGAAAATACTAAATTAATTTCCACTTCCAACGTTTAATGATGTTAGAGTGTCCGTAGGTAATCTTTTAATTTTCATATAATTCACTTATTAGTGATTCTGAGCTTTGTTTTGGCCCAAGGTCGACTCACTGTGGGGTCCCCTCACACTCCTGATCATGTCTAAGGCTTCCCTGCTGATTGATTTGATATTAATTAACATTAACTCCTTAATGTGAGTCCACACATATTACAGTGTTTCATTTTTAATTGCATGGTGTCACACTGAGACTCACAACTTTAATCTCTCTCTTTCTCCCCCCTACCCTCCTTTATCACACACACACACACACACACACACACACACACACACACACACACACACACCTCTTTGGTGTGCAGTGAGCAACAATGAGCTGTCAAGAAGAGCAAATCGCTGCAATCATTTCTGATTCTCCCCACCATTCATCCAATAAATTAATTTGTGATGTTGATCTGATTTTTAAAGCATGACAGCAGGAAACGTCGCCATCCACACAAAAAAAAAGTGAAATTGATTATCGGGTTAACTCTGTTTTGCCGGTGTCAAAGCAAATCTAATTTGCTGTTTGCAAACAGTCATTCTTGCTCTCAATCGTCTGTGTTGATGGAGTGAAACTGGGAAGGAACCATTTGCATTAATTAAGTTATTAAGTTTTGTGACATTATTAAGATGCGTTTTTACGCGCAGATGGAAATCATTGCAATGCGATGGTACAGTTATAGTTCATGACAATTACAATAACCCTATAATAAGGATTATAGTCAATTGTAGCTGCAGAACTGAGAACTATAGACAATCTGTTTTATGAGTCTCATGAAATAAGGTACAGCGGGGTATATAAAATGCCATAAAGTCATTGCAAACTCATTTGAGCATCACTGAAACACCACAAAACACTTTAAGGACATTAAAAAAACGATATTAGTGGGTTTTCGTTAGGAATGTGGACGAAACCAACAAAGCGCTAATAACCAACCCATTCACTTACACTGGGAATAATGTAATTAGTGTATGCAAATAATTCCTTACCCGCGTTTGTTTGTTGTTGTTGTTGTTGTTGTTTTCCTTTGTTGTTGTTTATGGTTTGAATAGCAGCTCAGTCATATGGCTGCAGGCTGACAGCGGACAGGACCGAAACACAGCAGCACCTCTGTGGTCCGCTCTCCGTGCACCCCGGGATGTGCCGAGCATCCGGACTGTCTCCTGCTTCTTAAGAGGAGGAGAGTCACCACCGGCTCCGTGTGCGCACTCCCGAGTGCGCGTCCATGTCAGGGGCCGGCTGGCTGGTTGTCTCTCGGCGGGGCTTGTCCCAGC
Source organism: Siniperca chuatsi (assembly GCF_020085105.1). Taxonomy (NCBI): domain Eukaryota; kingdom Metazoa; phylum Chordata; class Actinopteri; order Centrarchiformes; family Sinipercidae; genus Siniperca; species Siniperca chuatsi. Next base: position 7,598,148 of record NC_058043.1, on the reverse strand, counting down.
AAGTGGGACAAGAAAGGAGGCAGTAAGTATTGGCAGTATAGTATTGTGTTGGTATATTGCTAGTAGTATCTGGAAGGAGAGACCAAGATATCTGAGGTTGGGAGAGATCGGAAATAATTTTTTTCATGAGTGATCCATCATGATTTTTCCACAGCCTGTCAGAAATGTTCCTGTCACATCAGACACATCTGAATGTCCACAATGTCCTCAACTGGATCCAAGAATAACTTTACAGAATCAATTGCGTACATAATTTGCCCCAAAATGGTCTGGGGCTCCACCGATTATAATATTGTCTGACTGCAATGGACAATTAAGAAAAAGGGTCAATCTCGATGCTGCAGAACCACAAAAATCGTTTTAAATTTCACTCCTTCCTTGCGCCTACATTACCCACAATGCAACTCGACCATTGTCAGATCTGTCGGGATTCGGGTAAGTTTTTCTAGCAGCGGCTAATTGGTGAGTTATGCTAGTAACGACTAACGAGTGAGTTATGCTAGTAGCTGCTAAAATGTGACTTATGCTAGTAGCGGCTAATGAGTGTGTTATACTTGTAGCGGCTAATGAATGAGTTATGCTAGTAGCGGCTAATGAGTGAGTTATGCTAGTAACGGCTAATGATTAAGTTATGTTAGTAGCGGCTAATGAGTGAGTTATACTAGTAGAGGCTAATGAGTAAATTATGCTAGCAGTGGCTAATGTGTGAGTTATGCTAGCAGCGGCTAAGAAGTGAGTTATGCTAGTAATGGCTAATGAATGAGTTATGCTAATAGCGGCTAATGAGTGAGTTACACTAGTCGAGGCTAATGCGTAAATTATGCTAGCAGTGGCTAATGTGTGGGTTATGCTAGCAGCTGCTAATAAGTGAGTTTTGCTAGTAATGGCTAATGAGTGAGTTATGCTAGTAGCAGCTAATGCATGAGTTTTGCTGGCAGCGGCTATGAAGTGAGTTACGTTAGTAGTGGCTAATTAGTAAATTATGCTAGCAGTGGCTAATGTATGAGTTATGCTGGTAGCGGCTAATGCATGAGTTATGCTAGCAGCTGCTAATAAGTGAGTTATGGTAGTAGCGGCTAATGAGTGAGTTATGCTAGCAACGGTTAATATATGAGTTATGCTAGTAGCGGCTAATGTATGAGTTATGCTAGTAGCGGCTAATGCATGAGTTATGCTAGCAGCTGCTAATAAGTGAGTTATGATAGTAGCGGCTAATGAGTGAGTTATACTGGCAGCAGCTAATGCGTAAGTTATGCTGGCAGCGGCTATTAAGTGAGTTACATTATTAGTGGCTAATGAGTGAGTTATGCTAGCAGCGGTTAATGTATGCGTTATGCTAGTTGCAGATAATGCATGAGTTATGCTAGCAGCCACTAATAAGTGAGTTATGGTAGTAGTAGCTAATGAGTGAGTTATGTTAGTAGCGGCTAATGAGTGAGTTATGTTAGTAGTGGCTAATGAGTGAGTTATGCTAGCAGCGGTTAATGTATGAGTTATGCTAGTAGCGGCTAATGCATGAGTTATGCTAGCAGCTGCTAATAAGTGAGTTATGATAGTAGCGGCTAATGAGTGAGTTATGCTGGCAGCAGCTAATGCGTGAGTTATGCTGGCAGCGGCTATTAAGTGAGTTACATTATTAGTGGCTAATGAGTGAGTTATGCTAGCAGCAGTTAATGTATGTGTTATGCTAGTAGCAGCTAATGCATGAGTTATGCTAGCAGCCACTAATAAGTGAGTTATGTTAGTAGCGGCTAATGAGTGAGTTATACTAGTAGTGGCTAATGAGTGAGTTATGTTAGTAGCGGCTAATGAGTGAGTTATGTTAGTAGTGGCTAATGAGTGAGTTATGCTAGTAGCAGCTAATGTGGCCTAAAGGGCCTCTAGCTGTACGTAGAGAAGAGGAGCGGGCAACAGAGGTCAATCAAATCTAAATCAATCTTTGTTTAAGAGACAAATAAATGTGACCTGGTGTTTATTCCTCAATGTATGCCAAACTAGGCTATTGCACCTTGCATAAAACGTAATTTTTAAAAAGTAAATAGCTCAGGAAACCTGCCATAACACCTTCAATAACATTCAATAGTGAGTTTGGCTTGGTGTAAATCCTCTGCAGTGAAACCCTGTGACTGCATTTTTCATGCCCTATTCTTTCTTGATCCTACACAATCAACTGACTGCAGAGCACCAGCAACACTAATTCTAAATCTACATTATGAGTCTGTTGTGTGTCGACAGATTTAATGTCGTATATTTGCAGAGTGATTGTGTATAAATCACTTGAGGGAATTGGTTGACATTTAGAATTCTTAGTCTGTTATTTTGTTTTGTGTGTCTGTCCTGAAAAATTGCTTGTTAGGGTTATTGAAACCAATGAACAAGATTTATACTCATTTGGTTTGAATACAAACAATGCTGACAAGCCACTTAGTGAAATAACACAGAGGGACTGAGTCTGCTGGAGGAAGATAACAGACTAAAATTTAAAATGCCTTTAGAAATATTGAGTGCTCAAAAACATCTTACATCGTAAAGGGTCCAATTTTGACTCTCTGAGTGAATTAATGTTCTTTATATGAAACAGGCACACTGTGGGTTTATTTGAAATTGTTACATACATATAATACATGTTCAATCATTTTTGTATGCATCTATATTGTTAACTGGGTAAAGAACTTCTAAAAGGAGGCTCGCTTGCACGCTGATCCTACAGTGAGTATTCCTGGTGCTTAGAAACACATTAAAACACTCAAGTTGAGATTTCCACATATTGCTTCATGCTTACAGTCTCTGTCAGGCAAATTTGAGCAGGATATCAACAGCTCTGTAAAGTACAAGATGGCCTTTGAATGGGACCCCTGTTGCTCCTGTGTGCCTCCTGTGAGACTAAAAAAAGCTTTTTCAGAGATCATGATGGGAGTCAGCGTCAGTGGCACACATGTTGGAATCAAAACCTTTTTCTTATTCTCACAGATCTGGATTCTCAGCCCATTCTCATTCGGAGGGCGTCAAATACCGACACCCTGGGAATGAGAACACGCTGGGAATCTGCAGCATTGCCAGGTATGAACAGTAGCTGCAGGTAATCCAGACATTCTCCACTGGAAAGGCAGATGGGTGGAGTTTGTTGCAGTAGTTCAGTGATTCCCACCCAGGGGGTACATTTGTGGGGGGGAAACTTTGTGAAGTAGCTCAACTAATTCTCAACTAAAACTCTCAACTAAAACTTCTATTACTGAGTTGGTAAAAAATAAAAATCCACGTTTGGGAGGAAAATAAACCCACCGACAGGATTACAAATTGGTGTGAGGCTTATTTTTTAATAAATGACCTGTCTGCACAGGACACACCTCCCACCAACCTGAATCCAGTGGGGAAATGTAACTAAGGACATTTACTGAAGTACTGTACTTGAGAACAAATTTGAGGTACTTGTACTTTACTTGAGTCTTTTCATGCCACTTTCTACTTCTATTCCACATTTCAGAGGGAAATAGTGTACTTTTTACTTCACTACATTTATCTGACAGCTTTAGTTACTAGTTACTTTACAAATTAAGATTTTTGCACACAAAACATATGAAGAGCTTATAAAATATGATGTCTTGTTATAAATTAAAACTACTCAACAGTTCATACAAGTACAGCTGAAATGATTAGTCAATTGACAGAAAATTAATCAGTAACTTTTTTGATAATAGTTTGTCATTTTTCATGCAAAAAAGTATGTAATGGTTCCAGCTTCTCAAATGTGAGGCTTTGCTGCTTTTCCTTCTAATAATTTTAATTTATTTTTAATGATTTTGAGGTTTGGACTGTTGGCTGGACAAAACAAGCATTGTGAAGGTGTCACTTGGCTCTGGGTAATTGTGACAGCATTTGTCACTATTTTCTGAATTTTTACAAACCAAACAAGCAATTGATTAATGGAGAAAATAATCAGCAGATTAATCCATAATGAAAAGTTCCATACAAAATAGTTCAAATTAGCTCCACCTCAACCAACTACAAAAGTAAAATCCTGCTTTTACATTAATGCATGAGTAATAATAATCTAATGATATAATATGTAACAATATATATATAGTCACGGGGGACATTTTTCAGCATTAAATACTTTTACTTTAAATACTTTTAATACATTTTCCTGATTATACTTACAGACTTCTACTTGTAACTGAGTCTTTTTACAGTGTGGTATTAGTACTTTTGCTTAAATAAAGGATCTGAATACTTCCTCCACCACTGCCTGACTCAGCTGAAACACCTGAACACCAACTGCTGACATTGGCGGTGCATGAAAACTATTGAAAGCCATCAGAGAAGCAGAAATAATTAGCTAAAAGTGATGGATCAATGGTTGGCACATGCAGCACCTGGTAGTAGCATGAATGGAAACTCGACCAAATCAACAACAATTCCAGGATCGCTGTGTCATGTATAATTTTAACAATGTTAAATAACATCAGGTATGTCAGACAAAAAGGGTTGGGAACCACTGCAATACATATTGCAGAGCCAGAGGAATGTGGCCTGCTTGAATGCCATGTTACATCATTATTTGAATATCCCAGTACAGTAAGCTCCACCCTTCTATCACATTAAGTAAAGTAAATCAGCTGCAAATAATAATATAGGGAAAATGTTATTACAAATTACGCAGGAGTCACAAGAGGAACTTACTGTATTTACTTGTATCAGAAAAGTGCCGATACACAAAGTACCGTATTGTACGTTTAATGTCACATGACCAATCAAATTGATGTTATTGTTACTCAGGATCCACAAAAGGTTCAGCTACAGTGTGTTGAATTCAGAGCTCAAGGAAAAATAGTCTTTTGAAATCATTGTTTACTGTAACTACGGTAATTAATGTTGTGCAAACAGTGACAGTCAATGCTGCACTGTTTTCTCAGGGCCTGTGGTATCAGTGTGTTATGAGCCTTGCCTGTAATTAAAAGTTATATAGTGAAAAGCCATGCAATAAATGGTTCGTTCCACTGCAGCTGCATAAACTTAAACCTGTAACTTTGTGCCTGGTCTCTTTCTCTGTGCATTCAAAGGGAAATTTTTATGCAGAGTGTCTGAGTGCATCTGAACTAAATAATGAAGTTCATGTGCAGCACCTGAGGGTTCTGGTTCACCTGCTAAACATCACTGAAAGAGACGCAAAACGATTACAAACGATGTCTCTTTCAGTGTGGGTGTCATGCTCCTATGTAAGAGGGGTGGGGGCCCATTGTTTCATAATCTGCCCATGAGCAGACGGATGCTGAAGGGAAAAATTCCTGTCCACATTGGATATTATACACTAAGAAAGACCAGGGCAGACCTTAGATACGTTATGCAAAGATGTCACTAAATCCACGAGGGCGTCTTGCAGAACTGGTGCGTGTGTTTTTGGCAGAGTGATGAGCAAGAGGAAAAGCAGGAGGACCCCCTGCCAGGCGTCCTCATGCATTATCAACCCGCAGCTCCCCAGCAGGCGTCAACCACCACATACCAGGGTGTCGAGCTTTTATACAGCCAGGGGCAGGCTCAAGTTTTTGTTTTGTTTTTTTTTTTTTTTATATGGGGCAACTTTCAACTCTCCCAATTCCTCTAGACGGCTGCAAACTCCCCTGACACATGCACTAAGAGAAATGAACACACACACACATAAAAAGGAATAAAATAAAGATTTTCACCATTTACTTAAAACTGATTGTCAGGAGAATAATACACAAAGTTGTGCTTGGTGTGCTTAACTGAAATGATGCAAATTAATTTTATACTGTATGTGTGTGTGTTTATATATATATATATATATATAAACACACACACACACACACACACACACACACACACACACACACACACACACACACACACGTATATCACATATATGTACAAATGAAATTACAATATTACAATGTGAGTCCACATGTCAAGTAACTGTAACTTTGGGAAACATTTTCACACCAAGGCAAGGTTTTTAAAATCAGACCCTGACTTGAATTCAGATATTTACGATGAAGTCACCAATACAGTCAGCCACTTCACAATCACAGTGTTTGATGTTTGTTACAACTAGGTGCTGCAGTATTATTGCCTTCAAACAATTGCATTTTTGATTTAGGGATGGATTACAGCTTGCACTTGCACGTCAGTTAATTACAGTGAACCCATGGACTCATGGCCAGCTCAGTGACAGAACTTTTCAAGTGATGCTTTGATCAAAGACGGTTAGAATATTTAAACTGAAATATGCAGTGTTAATTTGACACCAAGCACCTTGGGAAAGATTTGAGAAATCATAAAAACCTACGGCACAGTAGAACACTGCCACCTTGTGGAGGAACACGACCACATCTCTGTGTGAAAGTGCTGCTTCTCCCACTGAAACATTTTCCCTGAAGCCACTTTAACAGCTACACAAGTGACAGTGACAATGATTCATTTCTTAAACTCAATTAATTCACTGGCAGTAATAAAAAAACAGAAGATCCACTGATTCTTCCTAATCAATGGCGTGAGATTGCTGGAATATTTGTGTGGTATTGTATGATGCTTTTTAAAAAAAAAAAAAAAAAAAAAAAAAGTTTTTAAAGCAGCTTCAAGGCACATTAAATACACTTTATGTAAAAAGTGTTACCGCTCAAAGCTGTAATAACTGCTGCAGCTCTCTCTCTAACGCTGTGCACACACAGGAGGCGGAACCGCTGCGAAACGCTAGGTCATTTCTCCTGTGAGCAGTAGCCTGGCCAGAAGTGCATTTCTCCGTGCCGGTCAACAAGCAATTCTGCTCCTCTGCTCTTTTCTAATCACAATAAAGAGCTGATCTTTATAATAACCTTATGAATTTATAACTTAAAGCTTTTAATGTGTTTCTGTGGGACGGCGCTTCTTCTGCAACAATAAAATTAAAAGGATCGCCTTGTGTGATGATCTGCGGGGAGGGGCGCAAACACACACACAGGCCTGCCTGTCTCTCTGTTTAGAGACAACTGACAAATATGTGGAATAAGTAGCCTACGTAATTTACTAATTTTACTATTTCTAATAAATGTAGTGGATGGGCAGATCTTGATATTTCATCACGTGGCGGAAAAAAAAAGAATCACTCCAGGAGAACAGCAGAGAGAGGGGCAGAGAAATCTAAAGAGTTGGCAAGCATGGGATTATTATGATTATTTATCATAATCAGATCATTCATATCATATATAATATCAATTTGTATCATTTTTAATAGATTATCAGTGTGTTTTCTTGTCAGATTCTCAGAAAAAAATAGACCAGATGCCAAAACCATCGCTGCTGACCACGGAGCTCCGCGCTGCGGCGCACTCTGTCTGAACAGCCCAATTTGTTAACATGGGCGCCGAAAGGAAGCAACAGCGCTTCGGGGCACTTCGTGGTGCTTCCACCTCAGGTGTAACACACAAACACACACCACCCTTGTACCCATATGGGTGCTCAATCATGTGTTGGCAGCATGTCAATGACTGATGCAAAAAAAAAAATTAAATAAACTTTTGTTTTTCATTCATTTCTAGAAGCTTTTGATCATCTGTCAAAATAGTCTGTGTAAGTTTACTGAACACAGCCAGTGACTTCACATGAAAACAAACTCCAGATGCTGAATGAGATCAATAGGCAGTAATGATGGAAGCAAACTAAGTGATTGTACAGGATGTTGGACAGAGACCTGCAAGAAAGCAATGTAAACCATGTTCATGAAACCAGCACTAAAATCAACAATGTTTTAAAATCAAATGTAAATCCTCCCTGTTAACGATTACCTTTAAAACCAGCCTAAATTTTACAATCAGCTTTGCATCAGTCATTCACTTAGTGGCAGTATACGATCATCATCCTTACATTCAGAGCCATTCTGGTCGCTCGACTTCTGTGTTCTGTCCTGTTCAAACTCGAGCTCTGTCGTGCTCATGAGGGCGTCAGCGCTGCAGAGTGCTGGCTGGGCTTTCCAGTCGGTACCTCGTACTTGAAGACCACGCTGAACAGCTTTCCTCCCAGACGGTCGGCCAGCCACGAGTTCTTGATGACGGCCATTTTGAGGCTCTCGCAGCTGAGCATGGCGTAGTAGTTGGTGTGAATGGCTCGGCCCATTCCCTCGATGATAACCAGGTCGGTTTGTCGCTCCCGCACCACCATCGCCAGTACTTTGTCCAGACGACTAGGGAACAGTGGAGGCAAAGAATAAAACATGTTAACATTTTTCTGCACTAATTGACCATAATACAGTACATCTAATGAATTATTCACCAGGTGCTCAGATTTCTGGCTTTGAATTGTAAATAAATGATATTTATGTCAATTTTAGGCCAAGGTTTTCAAGGGGAATATGGGGACTGCGCTTGATACCCGTTTACTGAAAAACAAAGTGGACAGGTAATAAGCTCAGCTGTGTTATAGATGTCATGTTATTGCAGTATTGAGATAATGCTGTAACCTTTCCTGCCGTGCCCCAACAGTCAGTTCATTACAATACGGCAATAATCCAGAAATTTAGTATTGCACTTCCACAAAGTTGGGAGGCTAGCAAGAGACAGATTAAAAAAATAATAGTCAAAATCAATGCAGCAGGGCAGAGGTATCCTGACTTTTAGTCCTGTATAGGTAAATCTCCAAAAACACTGGATTACATTTGCCATTGTGCAACTCAGCAGAATCTTTAATTAGACTACCTCTGCCTGGTGAAAGCCCTCATCTTTCAAACTCCATGCCCCAGTTTATAATGCAGGCGTTCTGTTAAATTTGTTTATACTGTAGTCAAGTATAAAGCCAAGTCAAGTCGTAGCCAAGATAACCCTGGTGACATCCGTCCATTTAAACATCGTCAGGGTTAATTTCTCGCTTTGTAAAGTTCCCTCCAGAGCCACAGGAGATATTATATAACTGTTTTCACAGGCTGAAAAGCACTCCCTTTCAAAATGTCAAATGTAAAATTGCCAAATAACCAACCTCAGATCCAGACAGGGTGAAGTGGAACCACTCTGGACCAACGTCAACCTGTCCTCCCTCAGACCAGCCCTGCACAACAAACAGACCACAGTTCACTGAAGATCTTCTTCAACCAAGTTTTTTAGGTGTGAAATCGTGAGCTCAAACATAGAAAATTATATTTTAGAAGTTACTCAGGAAAGAAAATAAGACTATAAATAGAAAAAGCAGTGTCTGAAGACTCTACAGTATATTGCTGTGTGTGATAGTAGATTATTAGCTGCGATCTATATTTTGTATTTTTTCTCATCAGTTTGTCCTGCTTTTGAAAATCACTTTGTAAATACTCACTGGATCACTGGATCCATAGCAGAGATTCTTTCGGTCAATATTTGCAGTTCACTATTCGTTACGTCATTCAAAGCCGGAGCAGAGTTGCTGGCCAACACGACCTCAGGGTAGACGGATAGAAGAGTTGGATTAACATTTTATCAAATATTTTATTATATTATTTTAGAAATGATGTTGTTAGAGTTCCTTACCTCTGTTCCTCGAGAGAGAAGCTCTCTGACAAATGGCATCACCCCTAGAATGATGTCTACTCCACTATTATCTACGAAAAACAAGGCACACTTATGAGGAGGACCCTGCAAGAGAAAACCAGGATGGATTGTATTCAAGCACTAATCATCAAGAGCACACAACACAGAAAACACTATCGCAAGTATATGAAAATGTATTAATGAGCGCTAAAAATCTGTTTTCTCTTTGTGCCTCGTCAAACCATAGTCGTGCTGGGTGCTGATAGTGTCTAAGTTATGTGTTTGTTTCCTTCTGGGGTCATCAGTGCTAAACAGTGTGTGTGTACTCGTGGTACCGTCAAGTGTTTTTAATAAAACCTTACACCAATAATGCTGCAATGAATGACTTGGCTTTGAAATGAAAAAGTAGAGAAAGAGCCTGACCTTTAGTCTCTCAAGCCACTGGTCATAGGAATCAACAAGCCATGGGCGCTCTGAGAAGAAAAAAGAAACCATAAAATCAGTTTGAGGTACTACCTCTGTGCACCAAGAGTCATCAATTTGTAAAGACATTAAAAGTTGTGAAAACAATCAAGCGGGTCTGATGCCTATCAATGTGTCAAATGGTTCAACAACAAAAGTTAAAAAGGTAAAATTGAGGAAAATTAAGAAGAGAAATACTTGGATACCTTCCAACTGTCGTTTAGCCTCCTCAAACCCAAACTCAGGATCAGATTCGAGGACACTGCATGACATCAAAACCAAAAATGCAAAAGTGTGAACAGTGCAAAAGTAAGACAGGTATTTGGATCACAGTATAAAAATCACAATACCAAACTTTCCAAACATTAAGATTGAAACTAAAATGTTCAAATTTACCGGCCACTGCAGCCTAGCTTGCAGATAAAAAGGTGCCACCTGCTCTCATATAAACTCTTATCAGTTCATTTCTTAAAGAGATGGGCAGTTCTGGCGAAGAATAGCAGGCCATAGTTGACCTTTTGGAAGCCAAAAGACAAGATTACTGTGATTCCCTGTGAACAGACTTACTCAAAGCTTCAAAGCGTGACAGAAATGTAAAATAATTCTTAGAGAATAATTGGGATGCAGAGTCTTTGTTGGGATGCACAGTAATAGATTTTTTATTGTTTACTTTCAATTCATGCTGCCAACTGTTTGCAGTCTGGCTAACCCAGGGTAGCTAACTTATCAAAACAATGGCATTGCCAGGCACACTACCACAGCAGTGAAAAAGCTAGCAGCATGAAAGTACAAGATATGCAACCAAAGCCTCTCCCATGCCCCACAATCAGGCAGAACAGAGAAACCAATCAACCAGGCTGCTCACAGGATATAAAAGCCATTAACTCCACTCACTCCGACACGGCCTTGGCTCCCCAGTCGAAGACATTCCCAGCCAGTACGCCCCTGACCAGGGCAAACTGTCTCTCCTCCCAGCTCAACTCCTCCAGGGATTTCACTGCCTTCTGGTAGTACTTGAGAGCCATGTCATTCTCCTTTTGTTTAATCTACGAGAGAACAGAGATACGACACAGCTAGTTTGAATAAAATAAAAGATTGGTAATCAGAAGCATTTAGCATTCAGAAATGTGAAAAAATGTGATTTCAGAATATGTTCATTAAAGACATGCATTTCCTAAATTCTAGGCTTGATTCATGAGGTGAAAATAAATTGTGCAATACCATGAGACTGTATGAAAACATAAAATTGTAAGAAGTTGACAAATCAGATCAGATCAAACCAGCTGGTGCAGCACAAGAAAAGGACACAAAAAGCAAAACCAAAATAGGTTGATAGATTTCACTCAGACCTTAGAGTAGGGATCAGGAAAGTTGAACTCGTTTAAACAGTGTTCCCTCGTGTCTAACAGACTTCTGACAGTGAGGGATCCATAAGCACTAGGTGAGAAGAGAAGCACTCTACATTAGCAAGAGAGAAAAAAATACTCACAACGGGGCGGGGCGGTTGATGCATAGTACTTTTCACTTATATTGGCAGTGCTTGTATTGTAACTTGACATGGTGTTAGAAAAAACTTTGTAAAACTGACCTTTTAAAAACTCTGTATTGAAATGTGTAACCAGTTTCTGAAAATCTGGCATTTGAGAGTTTTTTTGTTGAATTTCAACGACAGCTTACAGGTTAATCTTTCTGATATCAATGCAGTTTATTCTGATAAATCACTGACAGAATTAATACGACTGACACACCCAACTCCTAAAAACTGAAACAGTAAACAGATTAAACGTCAAGATTTCCCTTTTTCATTGACAAAGCACACGGGCAGTTACAGCAGGTATAAAGACATGAAACTAATGCAGACGTTAAAGAAAAGACTTGAGGCTTAGTCTACTAAAAGCAACCTCTGGGTCAACCAGATAGGCCTTGCATGCAAAAACAAAAACCGTCCTTACAAAGGCTGGTGACGGAGGGTCTGAAGCTTGTGTCTGTATTTCTGACGGAACTTCTCAGCTCGCTCCGCTGCCTCTGGCATGTCAGGCTGGCTCGCTACAGCTCTCTTAACCACCTGCTCCGTTAAAACAAGAACAGTAATCAGCCATGTTAACAACTTCCACGGCGCACAAGCACGGAGGGGAAAAAATGTTTAAAAATCAAACCAATTCATCTCATATTTGAAAAGCTGACCTGTCAACACCAAATGTATCATCCATATCTGGGCTTATTTTGTCTTAATATAGTCACAGATAACTGGCTGAACATAGATGATGCGACATGATATCATACTGTGATTTTTTTGCAAATACAACATAGCTTACTGTAGGCTGTCTAAAAGGTCAATCGTAAATGTGAAATTTTGGTGGGAGACCAATATCAAAAAGCTTCTTTCTTAATTCACCATTTTGCAGAGATTAGTTTCAACACCACCAGAACTGCATAGCACAGTTTAAAACTTGCTCAATCACTTATGAAATCTTTTTTTTTTTTATAGACTTTTCCTTCAAGGATTGGCAAACTTTAATTTCAGACTCTGAAATATTTTATTCCAAAACACAAACTGCCATCCTACCCCATCTAGGGCCTCTTCAAAGCAGTAGAGCCAGTATTCACGGGCCAGAGCGTCCTCTGTGAGGTCCATAGTGTCGGGGATGTAAGATGAAGGGTCCTGCAGCAGAGGCAGATTCACCAGCTGCCTCTCAAGACGGTCCATCTCCAACATGTCAAACTAGACACAACAAAAAGACAGAGAAGACACATGCTGTCTGTCTTGTCCATGAACTCAGACTGCTCAATGCTTCTTCCAGCTCCTCAAACATCAAAGCCTATTCAAGCTATCACTCTTAGAAACTTTTCTTCTAGGATATAATTCACAATATTTCCCTTTTCCTTACTGTAGCAACACTGTGGTAAGTTTCACTCATGTTAGTACAACAAAAAAAGCAGAGAGGAAGATGCAATAAGGAAGAAAAAGGAGGAAAGGTTCTCGCAAGATTAAATCTTAAAAGCCGGTGGAAGCCAGCAGATTCATTAATTGTGAGACACAATCAATAGTCCATGAGAGGATACTACATCGATAGAAGGTGTTTCTTGAGTGGTAAGTCACCAAAGATGAGCTAATATTTCATTTGATGTCCTGCATCACACTTTGCCAGTTTGCACTAATGAAAACTAGTTAATGAAAGCTGGGAAAAAAGCAGGAATTTCAGTGGTGAGAGTGGATTCCAGGGAAGCTAATGCTAACAGAGGTTAAGAGCTCCTGATGCCTGCATGCTCAAAGTATCACACCAAGGAATCACTAAGCACATAAACATCAAACACTGTTATTTTCTATCTTCATAGAAAAACCTGCTCTCAGGTCTTTCTGTCTTCAGGCAAGTGAACAAAGTGAATGCCTCACATGACTAAATACTCAAGCCGAGTGTTTACAGCTAGAGAACAAGGCACCGTGAGCAGGAGCCGCATGTCATCCAACCAGGGCACCCAAGTGAAGCGGACAGAGGTACTTACGGGAAACTGAAGGAGAGCGTTAGGTAGACAGAGGAATGTGAGGAGAGAGGAAATGAAAAGAAAGATTATCAAACATTAATGAATGTCTTTGTATGATGCTTATGGATTCAGTGAGGACAGTGGTGATGGTATTTCCACAAAGAAGATCAAAAATAAAAATGTGAAATAAAGCTCTTATGTGAAAATATCAGAAATTTGATGGAAGAAGGTGGGTGAAATAAAAACCAATGAACCAGCAGCAGAGTGAAAATAGGCCATGAGGTTTGAGTGGCACCTCCTGGTACATGACCCAGCTTCAGGTCTTCATATCTGATAACACTTTGCCTCCTCAGCAGACTCACCGTTCCACTACGTGCACGTTGCATGGGATTCATATCTGGAGAAACGCTCATCAGGCCTGAGCTTCCAGCATAATTCTCACCCCAACTGTACTGGTTTGGATCTAGTGGAGTACAAGATGCAATTATGATATATTTATGGTTTTGTGGGTAGGATAAATATGTAGCATAAAGTGTATGACAGTAGGAGCTAACCTAGCTTACACCAAGTTAGGCTACTTTTCATTTTGTTCCTAGCTAACTTAGTCTATCAGTTTATTTGTTTCTGAAGCATCATGTATTAGCAATATGTTGTGTATGTTGATTGATAGGTACCTTTTGTATTTGCAAAAAAAAAATGCATTAGTTTGTTTATGGTGTTTTGTATTTGCAAACCACACTGTGTTTGTTAGTGAAGGCATTTAGTGCATTTGTAGGTTTTTCCTTACTGTCCTCCTCTGCTCCTTTAAGAAAAGCTCCAATGGCTCCGAGATAGCCTTCATGTCTTAGGAACAAGGCCTGAACTTCACCCTACAATGACACAATAAAAGGGGGTAATGTAAAAATCTGGGTTGTAGGTGAAACACTTTCAAGATCAGCTGACAAACCAATTTCAGGACTAAATATATATCAGTGAGTATGAGAAAAAAAGACAGTTAGGAACTCTTGTAGATAGCTCCAAGACAGTTTGTGGTCACTATGTAATTTAATGTGTGTTAGTTTGTTTTTATGTCAGCAGAGGAAGAGGCCTTGCCTTGGTGAAGAAGTTGATGCTGTAGGTGATTGTGTGCATGGTGACAGGGTGTCCTCTAATGAAAAAGCCTCCAAAGTACACTCTGGACAGGTTGTGCAGCTTGGCATACAGACAGGCCAGCTGCCCGATGTCGTTGCTGATCATATGGAGTAAGCTCTTGGCCATGTCTTCTTTAGAGAACTCTACAATTCAGAAAAGAGTTAAATAAACATACAGGCAAAATATCTACATCACAAAACTGAAAAGCTGCTTAAGTGGGTTTAAAAGACTGACCTCTGAATATTTAAGTACTGACACAAATATATTAACAGTACAATGACAATTCTTTAGCAGTATTCAAATTCCGAAGCCTCTTTCTAACTTCCTTCTGTTCAATGGCAGTACAAAATATAATAAAATTATATGAGCACTGGGACAATAATTTGTTATCAATATCAAAGTCATGTTCCATATTTTCAAACTGAAACTGTATAAACTACTCAATAATTGCTCAACAGCAGCAGATGGACTGTGAATGTCCGTTGAGTGCTGCCATAACTAAGCATTTACAAGTACAGCACATGGAGAGAACAACACTGTATCAGAACTGGGTGAGAGGTCATCAGTTCACTCCAACACAGGTTTTGCACTAAAGGAAAATATTAAGCCTGCCTTGCCCTGAAGACATCACAAACACAACAGAAATACGTATTGAACTATGTGACACCCTTTTAATTATATTTACACTTAAAGCTAAAGTCCATCCTTTGATTGTCAAGTTTGTAGCCTGCAGTGACTGAGTCAGCTTGGATTCAAAGAGGTTACAATGAGTTGTAATAGCGACGTGTGAGGATATTTTGCCATATGTTGGGGAAACTACAGTATGACTGTTTGCAATATTCTGAGCATATGGATGGGCGGCAGATAAGTGGATTATACATGCAGGACTGTTTCTTCAAAGTGAAACTGGGTCACTATTGAAATATATTTTACAAACCATGAATCCTGGCTGACTGCAGTTGCTGCCCTTTCAAAGCAAGCAAATGAGGAAATTACAAATGTTTCACAGCCACCTTTCAAGTCCACAGAAGGTGAGTGTTTTATACTCAAAAGATGGCTGGGGCACTGCTTAAATTTTTGGCCCCATCAGTTGATTGACGGTCCATCTCCAACATGTCAAACTAGACACAACAAAAGACAGAGAAGACACATGCTGTCTGTCTTGTCCATGAACTCAGACTGCTCAATGCTTCTTCCAGCTCCTCAAACATCAAAGCCTATTAGAAACTTAGAAACTTTTCTTCTAGGATATAATTCACAATATTTCCCTTTTCCTTACTGTAGCAACACTGTGGTAAGTTTCACTCATGTTAGTACAACAAAAAAAGCAGAGAGGAAGATGCAATAAGGAAGAAAAAGGAGGAAAGGTTCTCGCAAGATTAAATCTTAAAAGCCGGTGGAAGCCAGCAGATTCATTAATTGTGAGACACAATCAATAGTCCATGAGAGGATACTACATCGATAGAAGGTGTTTCTTGAGTGGTAAGTCAACAAAGATGAGCTAATATTTCATTTGATGTCCTGCATCACACTTTGCCAGTTTGCACTAATGAAAACTAGTTAATGAAAGCTGGGGAAAAAGCAGGAATTTCAGTGGTGAGAGTGGATTCCAGGGAAGCTAATGCTAACAGAGGTTAAGAGCTCCTGATGCCTGCATGCTCAAAGTATCACACCAAGGAATCACTAAGCACACAAACATCAAACACTGTTATTTTCTATCTTCATAGAAAAACCTGCTCTCAGGTCTTTCTGTCTTCAGGCAAGTGAACAAAGTGAATGCCTCACATGACTAAATACTCAAGCCGAGTGTTTACAGCTAGAGAACAAGGCACCGTGAGCAGGAGCCGCATGTCATCCAACCAGGGCACCCAAGTGAAGCAGACAGAGGTACTTACGGGAAACTGAAGGAGAGCGTTAGGTAGACAGAGGAATGTGTGGAGAGAGGAAATGAAAAGAAAGATTATCAAACATTAATGAATGTCTTTGTATGATGCTTATGGATTCAGTGAGGACAGTGGTGATGGTATTTCCACAAAGAAGATCAAAAGTAAAAATGTGAAATAAAGCTCTAATGTGAAAATATCAGAAATTTGACGGAAGAAGGTGGGTGAACTAAAAACCAATGAACCAGCAGCAGAGTGAAAATAGGCCATGAGGTTTGAGTGGCACCTCCTGGTACATGACCCAGCTTCAGGTCTTCATATCTGATAACACTTTGCCTCCTCAGCAGACTCACCGTTCCACTACGTGCACGTTGCATGGGATTCATATCTGGAGAAACGCTCATCAGGCCTGAGCTTCCAGCATAATTCTCACCCCAACTGTACTGGTTTGGATCTAGTGGAGTACAAGATGCAATTATGATATATTTATGGTTTTGTCGGTAGGATAAATATGTAGCATAAAGTGTATGACAGTAGGAGCTAACCTAGCTTACACCAAGTTAGGCTACTTTTCATTTTGTTCCTAGCTAACTTAGTCTATCAGTTTATTTGTTTCTGAAGCATCATGTATTAGTAATATGTTGTGTATGTTGATTGATAGGTACCTTTTGTATTTGCAAAAAAAAAATGCATTAGTTTGTTTATGGTGTTTTGTATTTGCAAACCACACTGTGTTTGTTAGTGAAGGCATTTAGTGCATTTGTAGGTTTTTCCTTACTGTCCTCCTCTGCTCCTTTAAGAAAAGCTCCAATGGCTCCGAGATAGCCTTCATGTCTTAGGAACAAGGCCTGAACTTCACCCTACAATGACACAATAAAAGGGGGTAATGTAAAAATCTGGGTTGTAGGTGAAACACTGTCAAGATCAGCTGACAAACCAATTTCAGGACTAAATATATATCAGTGAGTATGAGAAAAAAAGACAGTTAGGAACTGGAGCTTGTAGATAGCTCCAAGACAGTTTGTGGTCACTATGTAATTTAATGTGTGTTAGTTTGTTTTTATGTCAGCAGAGGAAGAGGCCTTGCCTTGGTGAAGAAGTTGATGCTGTAGGTGATTGTGTGCATGGTGACAGGGTGTCCTCTAATGAAAAAGCCTCCAAAGTACACTCTGGACAGGTTGTGCAGCTTGGCATACAGACAGGCCAGCTGCCCGATGTCGTTGCTGATCATATGGAGTAAGCTCTTGGCCATGTCTTCTTTAGAGAACTCTACAATTCAGAAAAGAGTTAAATAAACATACAGGCAAAATATCTACATCACAAAAATGAAAAGCTGCTTAAGTGGGTTTAAAAGACTGACCTCTGAATATTTAAGTACTGCCACAAATATGTTAACAGTACAATGACAATTCTTTAGTAGTTGTAAAACCTTTTTCAGTATTCAAATTACGAAGCCTCTGTCTAACTTCCTTCTGTTCAATGGCAGTACAAAATATAATAAAATTATATGAGCACTGGGACAATAATTTGTTATCAATATCAAAGTCATGTTCCATATTTTCAAACTGAAACTGTATAAACTACTCAATAATTGCTCAACAGCAGCAGATGGACTGTGAATGTCCGTTGAGTGCTGCCATAACTAAGCATTTACAAGTACAGCACATGGAGAGAACAACACTGTATCAGAACTGGGTGAGAGGTCATCAGTTCACTCCAACACAGGTTTTGCACTAAAGGAAAATATTAAGCCTGCCTTGCCAAGAAGACATCACAAACACAACAGAAATATGTATTGAACTATGTGACACCCTTTTAATTATATTTACACTTAAAGCTAAAGTCCATCCTTTGATTGTCAAGTTTGTAGCCTGCAGTGACTGAGTCAGCTTGGATTCAAAGCGGTTACAATGAGTTGTAATAGTGACGTGTGAGGATATTTTGCCATATGTTGGGGAAACTACAGTATGACTGTTTGCAATATTCTGAGCATATGGATGGGCAGCAGATAAGTGGATTATGCATGCAGGGGTGTTTCTTCAAAGTGAAACTGGGTCACTATTGAAATATATTTTACAAACCATGAATCCTGGCTGACTGCAGTTGCTGCCCTTTCAAAGCAAGCAAATGAGGAAGTTACAATTGTTTCACAGCCACCTTTCAAGTCCACAGAAGGTGAGTGTTTTATACTCAAAAGATGGCTGGGGCACTGCTTTAATTTTTGGCCCAATCAGTTGATTGAACTGCACATACAAGGTACAAAATATAAAGTGTGTCATTGCAGTCTTTTATTACACTAACCTGGACATGTACATATACAACGCTACAGGGCAGCCACATAATATCAATGTTCCCATGTGTCACCTTTATCAGCAGTAGCAGACTTTCCAAAACTGCTCGCAATAAGATCTCCAGTCATGCCCAAAGACCCATAAGATCCTCCATAGATATCTTTGACAAGCATATCGACACTTGTGTGCTGCCCTTTTGAAGCCAACTGTAGCAACTCGTCAAATCTCTACAGGACAGAAAAAGGTCAATTTCACGAGGCTTAAGGAAACAAAATGTTGCACTGAGAAACCATCTTTAATGGTTGACTTCAAAGTAACAGCTATTAAAAGTAGAGCAAATTGTTTAGGATACCTTTGTTTTGGTGAGCAAGGCTCCAAGGCCCCAGAACGTCCCTCCACCTATTGAGCTTCCTCCTATTCGCTCAAATTTGTCCTCTGATTCAACCTGTGAATCAAATATAGTAAGAGCAGAAGACCCTAGTTTATACAAATGTTAGTCATGTGGAAAAAACCAAACTTGCACAATAAACACAAGATGTATTTTTACTAGGTCTTACATACCCTAAACTATACAAGCAGATAAAGACATAACTCACAGTCAAACCTAGACCATTTCATTTAAAGGGTATGTGCCTTAACCTACTAGCTACATAACAAGGACCAACTCTGGCCGTAGACCCAAAATGATACTGGATTTTTGGAGCAAATAACAATACAGATGTTGGGGGTTAAAAAATATTTTCCAATATTCTATAATGTTGGTCATCAAGGAATTGTACTGGAGGAAGGATATAGTTAAACAATAAACACATTCTTAAAAAGGTTCACATGTGTTGTGATATGCTATTCTGCCAACTCAGATATAAGAATGTAAACAATGAAGTGTGCTTCACAGACTATGTAATGATGGCACTGTGTACAAACTGACGTGAGCTTTTATTATGCAATATGGTCTGTATTCAAAACATTTCTTTTGCATATTGGCCAATATTTATGTTGATACAAATATCTGTGATGAGCAATGTCAATGTCACTTTGGTATCAGAAACTACTGATAGGTAAGTTTTGGCTTAGTTAGTTATTTAAAATTTTTCAGTTGAAACAGCCTCTAGCTTCAAGAGGCTCATATTTATGTTTCTACTCTACCTCTTCTATAAAAAGTTATAAAAATGTTCATATAATAAAAAAAACAAACCAGTAACCTTCATACCGTAACAAAGACAGGAATAGGTTTTAGTGTCAGATTGGGGTAGCAACTAACAATTATTTTAATTATCGATTAATCTGACTATTTTGTCTAGACAAACCATTTGGTCTATAAAATGTCAGAGGATAAAGAAAAATGTTCAAGGTCTTCAAATGTCTTGTTTTGTCTGAGCAACAGTCCAAAACCAGAAGATATTCAGTTTACTATGATGTAAAACAGAAAAAAAAAAAAAAAAAAAACATGGTGATTTTGCTTCATAAATTACTTTACGATTAATGGATTATCAAAATAACTACTGATTAATTTTCTGTCACTGGACTAATCAATTAATCAACTAATCATGTCAGCTCTACTTTAAATAGTTTAACACAGAAAGCTACTGTCCTAAACCACAGACAAAACTTCGTCGGTTATTACCTTGACTATGGACACCCCAGAGCCGATGTTCACGAGCAGGTAAGGGAAGATGTCTGGTTGAGTCGTCTGAAAGCGGAACTCTGAGTCAGCGTGCTTGGCGTATCACGAAAGCCTCGTGTGGTATGTTCTTCAGCACGAAGTTACAGCCCTTGATGAGGCAGGTCATCTCGTCCTCTTTGTCCACTCTGCCACGATGCAACACATAAAGAGTCCATTAGTTTGAATCATTCATAGCCAAAGCAGAAGACAAACTGTTGTGTCCTCCATCTGGTAAATCATTAAGTATAATGTGCAATCTCCTGTTTACAATATCACTAGACATTCACATTTTTCTAGACAGACTATATATATAGATATCAATGCTAATGCAATATGGATGCAGACAGTAGCAAGTCAAACAGCATGTGAATGCTCTGTTGCTTTCACACAATGTGTGGTTAGCCAACAAGGTGGCTGTAATAGTCTGCAGCCAGTAAACGGTTGATATTTTCTAGAATAGCTTTCACAAGATCTCCTACACAATCAAATGTGTCCTCTGATTCACCCTGGTTCACTGGAAGAGGACAGGATATTGCTTTGTGTGTTACAGAGTACCAGTAAGGGCCCTTTCTGTTTTTGTTTGCACGTGCAGTATCTACAGTGCAGCATCGGACCAAAAGCTGAGTGACACAGAACAGATAGGTGGCGATATTTACAGCTGGTTTGTGTACTCACTTGAGTCCGAGTTTCCTCTCAATGAGTTCTTTGAACTTGTGTGCCCCTCCACCTGTGGCTTTGATAACTTTGGTTTCCGTGTTGACCAGATGGTCTTTGATGAAGTCCAAGCATGTTTCGATGTAAGCATTTTCAAACTTGATAAAGTGCAGGCGTGCAGTGACCTCTTCCTGCACAGATATTTCATAGAGCTTGTCACTGGTAGACTCCTGGGACACAGATGAGACGGAAACACAGATGAGACGGAAACACAGAGGAGAAACGGTGAATACTTCATTACCTCTAGCTATAGACATTGTGGAACAACATAGCCAGTGTGTTTTAATGAAAATCTACTTGTTTAGCTAGTGTATATTAGGTTATCTGTTGGTGGTGGTATTTTCACATAAAGAAAATACATGCTACCAGGAGATATGAGCTTTTCCGAGTCCATGCAGTTTGGGCATTGTGTAGGATACATTTTTAAATAATTACCTTTGTAGCGTGGTCGAAAGATCGTACTTTGGCCACTTTGTGTTGCACAGTTGAGTAGTAGGCAAGCTTTGTGAGAGATCCACCTGCAATACAACAGTGATAATGTCCGATAAGAAACCAGTTAGACAGCAGAAGCTAAACAAGTAACAAACTGGATTAAGATCCAAACTTAACATTAACACTTAACTTAGTGAACTGTGCTAAAACTAAAACTGAAGCGTTAGCTAAACAGAGACGGCAAAACCTTAACACAGGCTAGCTAACTTAGCAGCTAACGTCAACGCTGTTGTACTTGTCAAAGTTGGCCAGGTTGTTTGACACGATTTATCAGATAAAGATAATCCGGAAACCTCATCAGACTTCCATCTTCACGGTAAACAGACTCGCTGTCAAACAAATTAAAATAAGGCACGAACTGAAGCGGCTAACGTTAGCTTTGTCTTGTTTACTTTTACTTAAAGTCATGTGTTGTCATAGTATCAGGCTGAGGCAGAGCTGGTCCATAAACACGGAGATTAGCCACGCTCGAGCAAAAGTGGCTGAAGAAAGAAAGAACACTTTTCCATTCCCAGGTACCTATGTCTATTGCGAACCGCTTTGCGTTTTCCAAATTGCGGAATATTTCGTCGGGCGGCAGAGTGATGCTTTTATCCATGGTATGACTACTTGTGCTGCTGTCAAGTCGAACACATTCCGCCATGGTCGACAACGATTTTGACGCTGCGTGCGTGGAGTGCGTGCGTGAGTGCGTGCCCCCCGTCGTCCAATCAGCATCCACGTACAGCCGGAGGCGTGGGCGTTGTCCTTTAAACGTTTCAGCAGCACCATGAAAACGGTATTTTTAAGATTTTTCATCCACTTCTTCTACATCTGAAGACAATAATACATAATTCTATTAATGATTATTTGCACGTCTACTCAAAACTGGCACAAATGATTTTTAAAAAGGAGTAGAAAACTGCTATTTGTGGGTATTTAAGTTGTAGCTGGGGCAGTATTTTAAGTTGTATTGCTGTCAAGTTGCTTGTACTTACATCAACCAATAGCTGTTATGGTGAGTGGTTTTGATTATTAAACGTTAACTTGTTTGCAAGCAGCTCGTAGGTGGGTTAGTCAGAACAATCTTGTGTTGTGCAGCCACACACTGTTCAATGCCAACAAACTGTATTTTTACATTCTAGTGGAGATCCCAAAGGAAATCTGTGTAAATTATGCACAAGATGTGTAGATCATTTCCATTTGACAAAGGAATGGTGCAGCCAAAAACATGAAGTCCTTTGGTTTGAATATTTCACCCAGTGATAACATCATGAAGCTTCAATGAATAGTTGAAGCATCCTTAAAGCTAATAAAGGGGAAACAAAAGCGTGGAACTGTATGTAAAGGGGTCAACTGTATTTGGTAATACAGTTATTCTGATGTGTTTCTTTGTGTTGAAGGGCACACATAAACTAACCACTAGAGGGTAGAGCCCAGCCATAATATAAATATAAATATAAAGTGTCCTCATTGAAAGAGTCTACAGTAGACTACAGACTGAGGGATGGAGACAATATCAACAGCCATACAAAGTAATACAATCCAGTGCAATAGCTCAATAAATAATGTAATCCCTGCATTGTTATTGCATTCAGATGAGGTTGTTCAGTGTTCATTTTTGTCAGTGTAAAGGATGAAATGACACCACTCAAGATTCAGTTGATGTTTTTTATTCAAAAAGAATGAATGGGTCACATCATAGAGGCACTGGTGGTGATGATACATCACAGTAAAGACTTGTAGTCCAAGAAAACGTACTCAAATAGAGTACAGGTAACAGCTTCAGTATCTTTACAAAACACAGGGAATCGTTTAGTACAACCTAAACAAAGTGAACCAACTCCCTTACACTGAGAGAAAATAACTTTCAGATACAAATTTGTACTGTTGACACAACAAAACAAATTGATGATAGAAAAGGTAACTTCAAGTCCCAACATGGGTCAATTATCTTTTACAAAGTAAAAAGTCAATCAAGTACATCAGAAAGGAAAAAGTGCTACCAGAAAGTAGCTGAGAATCGCCAATTCCTGTCACTGGATCAATCTTGATACAGAAGACTTACAGGACTTAAAGGCAGGCGTGATGATGCTGGCCAGCATTGGCCAATTTGTGTTTATGTATTGATAAATCAATAAGAGAGTATATGTTATTCATAGAATACAATTTTGTGCTACTTCAATATTTTCATTTTCGTTGAAAACATATTCCCAAAAGTAAAGGGAAATATCAATCCAATATGACATTATGATGAATTAAAACACTTTGCACAGACACATCTATTACATTTCAGAATAATGTCTGATAATAACTTTTGACCAATGTGGTCGTCTCAGTTTGTCTGGTAGTCACTCCAGTCTGTAGGTGTCTACCACGGCCTCCAGGGGGCGCTGTTGGCTGCACTCTTCTCTGTGGTGATGCTGGTCTGGACTGTGGAGCTCAGAAGAGAGAAGTCAGCCTCTCTCAGGTTCTTATCAGAGGAAGACTGCAGCTTGTTGAAGTCGGTCAGAAGTCTTCTCTGGGACTGTGTCTTCACCTGTTCCTTGGACAGGAAGTGTTCCACCTCTCGGACACACCTGGAGTAGCCCTGATCAACAGCTGCTGAGTCCACAGCTTGATGCTGCTGCTGCTGCTGCAGTCGTCTCAGGACACAAACGGTCATCTCCAGGATGTCTGCTTTCTCCAGCTTGGAGTCTGGCTGCTGTTTGAGGAACTCTGGACCCAGGAGAGACTTGAGCTGCTCAATGCTGCTGTTGATTCGCTCTCTCTGCGTAACTTCTCCACCAGAGGCTTTCTGAGCTGCAGGAAGAAGAACAAAGTCATTAATAAACTTATCCTGGAGTATAGTGTTAGCATTCACAAAGAAACCTTTCACGAAGCATTAAGTTTTCTTGAATCTTCAGTTTACCTTGTGGGTCAGAGTCAGATGCTCCTGAGAATTGGTCATTGCTGCAGTGATTGTAGGTGCCATGGCTGGATCTCTGAGCTGTAGAGGTCTCTGTAGAGAGAATCTGATCTCTGCTGGCTTCATCCCTCCTATTTATAGTCCCACATCTCCATATGAATGTGTGGGTTTGGGTCTGGCTGGAGTTTCTCACAGTCTCAGCCAATCAGAAAGCTCGGTGAGACAATCAGGCATGTGGAGCAGCAGCACTGTGAATGCTGTTATTGCCTGGGGGACAATGGTCAGATCTCAGGGGAACAGGTGGAGGACTGGGGGGTGATGGAGAGCGACTCACAGAGCTCTGTGTGAATCTGGGAAAGTGTTGACCCTGTAGAGAGAGCCGATCTGCTGCCTGATGCTGGGATCAATGACTTTGACTGAGCACACGCTCATCATCCCATCACACACGTGGGAGACTGACTGGGAGATTGTCCTCCACATTAAAAACAACTTCATACCTTAGAGGTATTGCTACATTTGCATTATTAAATCAACTATCAGTCCTTGATAAGTTGACCGTGTTAAAAAACAAACATTTCTGTAAAAATCCTCTTTGTTGTTAAAGCCAAGATATTGCATAATTATGAACAAGGCAAGACCAGTTTATTTGTATAGCACATTTTAACAACAAGGCAATTCAAAGTGCTTTACATAAAATGTAAAATGTAAAAGCAATATAAGGCAATATAGGTACCATACATTTTTTAAGCAAACACAAGCTAACACAATCTTGCAAGTAATAACAGTTGTGATTAGTTCATTCAAGTTTAGTTTGTGTATTGTAATGCAATGATCACTAAGTAAAACAGTAAAGTCAAACTCATTCAGCTGAAAGTTGTCCAGATGAAACAGATGTGCCTTCTGTCTTGTGACAAGTTGTTCCAGTGAGTAAAGAGTTAGTCAGGGTTTCCCACACTGAATCCTGGGAGCTGTGATCAGTGCTCCACAAAAGGAGTTTGAATGCCTTATTGACGACTATTGGCCCCGTGTTGAGCAAAGGGCAGAACTTGACGGCACTAACCATCTGGAGGAAAAAGTGGCTGAGTTTTTCAGAGCTTTGGCTAATGCTAAAAAGACCTCATTATCATTATTATTATTTACCACAATATTTAGACAGTGTTTTCTAATGTCCAAAAGTGAAAGGGGATTTGATTGGAAAGTTGGTTACAGGTAATTGATTAAAACTTCAAGGAATACCAAATTCCCTTTTTAGTCTAGTAAAAATGTCTTTGCTCTCTTTTGTCTGTTAGTTAACGTTAGTCAATTTATTTAGAGGTTTATTAAAACACATGGAATTTAGACAAAGGTATATGTGTGTCAAAACATGAAGTAAAACTAAAGTCTGTATAACCCTTCTTGTAAGGGCGACATTGCCTTGGCAGTTTGGCACCCACCAAAAGAATAAATAAAAAGGCTTATATTGAAATGATGCCCTGATGAACAGAGGGGAAATGAAGTTGGCAGAAGTTACCAGAAAGAGACAGACAGTGAAAGAAATACGGGAAAAAGAGAATAAGGAGAGAAAAAAAAATCTTCGTCTGAAGTGTGCCAACTCCCCTTGGAGAATAGTCAGGTGCTGGTGGGGTTCGCGATGCTAATCACACTGAACTGTGACTCTGCCTCTCACAGCTTTCCCACACTCTGTCCATTGACAGAGCTCCCACTCAACAATAGACATGTGCCTTGTTAAATGCTAATTCATCCCCACACAAGCAGCTCCAGCTCTCCCCTGAGGGTAAAGTTTGTTGTTTAGACACTCTCTTCAACTAGGAGAAGAGAGCAAGAGAAATAAACACAAATATTTTGACTGGGGATGTAACCTAACAACCAGCCAACTAAACGTGTTTGGCTGCAGATTTCATAATTACAAAGAGCTTTACACAATTTTTTTTTCATTTAGCATTTACAGTATAAGCAGTATATTACCATGTAACAAATGATTAATAACACACTATAAAGTACTTGTAAGCAGATATAAGAACATTTTGAAGTGTTTATTGAAGTACAGTACTTCTTCTATGAAGACATTATTTTACATTATTACAACTGTGTTTTACTGTATAGTCATTAATTATCTGTCATACAGCAGCCTCCACTTGTGGGTGCCCACAGGAAGAGTTATAGTTGTTGACAAATACATGAATAAACTCTTATATCTGCTATACCTGTCACTTATTAAATGTTTATTTACTGCTTATCAATGTTAAATAGGGGAGTTAAAGTAAAATATATACCGTATTTTCGTTATTTTAAGGATCAAGGCTATTCATTTTTGGTTTAAACCCTGTTTCAAATAAGAAAATGATGATAACTATAAAAATAGCCAACTATAATACTCTAGTATAAAGTATAAAACAATCAGATTTGATAATTCAACACCATTGTATTTTAATCAAAATGTAATTGAATTTCTTTCAACAAATGACTGACCTCTAAATTGACATTTTCACAGAGTGTAATTTTCAAATTTAAAAATATAGAAACATAAACAAATATAATCTAAATATACATATTGTCAGGTTTAGTGAGTAAAAAATGTAAACATTTAAAATTCAGTAGTAAAGAATCCCCCCCCCAGACGTCTTTGTCTGGTCTGCCTCTATTGTCCCACTGGGGCTCTGTGAGTGGGTTTTCCCTACTTTCCCACACTCTCTCCATTCACTGCTTTCAAGAACAAAAGAAGTGTGTCTGGTTGCACATCACATTAATTATGGAGTCAGTTTAGAGTTTTGTCTCACAGTCTCTGAATGGAAATTCCTGTCATCAAGACTCGTCATCGCCAGGCTTTTGTAAAATCTCTATAAGGAATGCAGACATGCTCAGGATTAATGAACATTCAAACGCATTCTTTTCCCCTCCTTTAAACTCGAATTGTTCCTCGGTATTCCAGACTGTTTATTGTGACGGGAAGGATAAAAGGGAGTCTATTCCTGAATTGATTAGGTGCTGGTTATGGTGCAATAAGACTATGAATTTGAACTTAAAGCTTACTTGTAATAGCTGCAATCAAACTTTATTTAAAACACGATCAAACCAGCTTCATCCAGCTGTTGATAAGGGGATTTGTGTTTGAAAACTATTTAAGAAAAGGTCCATTGCATCTAAGCTAGAATTACTTTCTTAAAGATTAGTATGACTACCACCTCAACCGCAGATTCAGCAACATTAGACCAGACCACCTAAACCAGGCAAGCAAGAGGAATACTTTTTATGCATTGGATAGTGTCAAGTTTGCAATAGAAATATATGCATGTTCAGTTTTGGAAAAATGAAAATATAACATGTTTTCATTATCAATCTCCCACGTGTGTGATGGGATGATGAGCGTGTGCTCAGTCAAAGTCATTGATCCCAGCATCAGGCAGCAGATCGGCTCTCTCTACAGGGTCAACACTTTCCCAGATTCACACAGAGCTCTGTGAGTCTCTCTCCATCACCCCCCCCAGTCCTCCACCTGTTCCCCTGAGATCTAATCATTGTCCCCAGGCAATAACAGCATTCACAGTGCTGCACCCCATATTGTCTCACCAAGCTCTCTGATTGGCTGAGACTGTGAGAAACTCCAGCCAGACCCAAACCCACACATTCATATGGAGATGTGGGACTATAAATAGGAGGGATGAAGCCAGCAGAGATCAGATTCACTCTACAGAGACCTCTACAGCTCAGAGATCCAGCCATGGCACCTACAATCACTGTAGCAATGACCAACTCTCAGGAGCATCTGACTCTGACCCACAAGGTAAACTGAAGATTCAAGAAAACTTAATGCTTCGTGAAAGGTTTCTTTGTGAATGCTAACACTATACTCCAGGATAAGTTTATTAATGACTTTGTTCTTCTTCCTGCAGCTCAGAAAGCCTCTGGTGGAGAAGTTACGCAGAGAGCGAATCAACAGCAGCATTGAGCAGCTCAAGTCTCTCCTGGGTCCAGAGTTCCTCAAACAGCAGCCAGACTCCAAGCTGGAGAAAGCAGACATCCTGGAGATGACCGTTTGTGTCCTGAGACGACTGCAGCAGCAGCAGCATCAAGCTGTGGACTCAGCAGCTGTTGATCAGGGCTACTCCAGGTGTGTCCGAGAGGTGGAACACTTCCTGTCCAAGGAACAGGTGAAGACACAGTCCCAGAGAAGACTTCTGACCGACTTCAACAAGCTGCAGTCTTCCTCTGATAAGAACCTGAGAGAGGCTGACTTCTCTCTTCTGAGCTCCACAGTCCAGACCAGCATCACCACAGAGAAGAGTGCAGCCAACAGCGCCCCCTGGAGGCCGTGGTAGACACCCAAGGACTTGTATAAAAGTGAAGCTTAGAGTGAAACTCTAATGTTGAACAAGCAATTGTACTTGTACTCTTGGACGTTTTAACATTGTCCTCATTGTTGTGGTAGTCTTACGCTGAAGAGTTATTGCATATGTTACTGCAATTTTTCACTTTTATTACCTTTTGTAAAGGTCAGATTCTGTGTTTCTGTGATATTTGCAGGCAGCAGGTTGGCTACTCTTTTGTGTTTCAAATGTAGTCACTTATTTCTGATTCAGGTGTTACTCTGTGAAGTAAACATTATTGTTCCCAATGGGAATGCCTATATATTGTCAGTAACACTGACAATGATGTATGTGCTTTTTCTCCATTTAGGAGACACAGTTAATCATGTTGAACATGTTTCAGATTTATATGTGACATTCACACACGCTATTGATTAAAATGTCCTTTCTGACATATTTTTAAATATATCAATTGTCTGCATTTTTAGCAGATTCGTTTTGTGTATGAAAAAGTTCATCAAGACAAATGTGCTGCTTTACAACTCTGTGAGTCACAGCACTCATACCTTCAATGAAGGGCTTGTTGTTTGTAAAATGTCTCAACGTGAATGTATCTCTTCAAGCCAAGTGATGCGCATTAAAACAATCACAAAAACAAGACAAAAAAAAGTTTGCTCGTCTCATTTTTATCAGCTACTCGTGTAAATTACTGCACAAAAAGCACCATATCTTAATCTACTGCATATTTCAAGTTGTATTTTAAAATAACATGGCAAGCATATATAAACAGCTGACAGATGCAGAATACTGAAACAAATGTCTCAGTAACATCACCTTCTGGTAAAACTGACCATTCCTCACTTGGTCAGGGAGTAATCAGTGGGTTTTGGTTTTTGTTACACAGTGATTCCACATCTTGAAAAGATCACAAACGTCACAAACATATGATCAACAATAAGTCAGATAAGGTAGACAGTCAGAGAGCTGCTGGTTCAGCCCTTCAGCTGTGAGCTTATCATTTACATTACATCTACAATGTCTGCAATCAATGCAAAATATGGTGTTACATAACAGAAAAACCAACATAATCAGAGTCAGAATCAGAATCTGCTTTATTGCCAAGTAGGTTTACACATACAAAGAATTTGCTTTGGTATTTTGTTGCAAAACTATGAACACAGTAGAAATATAAAGAAAGATAAAGCAAGTAGGTCAAGATTCATAAATATATATTGTATATAAATATATATATTATTTATTATTATTTATAAATTATTATTATAGATATTCTAAATAGAAACTTTACAATAAGATATTAAAAATATTATAAGAAAATAATAAGGAATATGTACAATATTATGTCTATATACTATATATATGTATATATCATGTCTCTGTACTGGTAGGGTGAACATCGTTCCTCCAAAAGATACTGCCTCATTTGGTGTTTTGACTATATTAGTGGAAATCTGTCTAACATGTCAGTCTCCAATAGGTGTTAAACTGGGCTAAGATCTGGTGAATGCTACGGTCATAGTATATAATTCCCTTTCTTTTCTTACTCATCATACCACTCTATCACTCCAACCATCTATGCCCTTTGTGCAAGCATCTGAATTTGTTTTGTTTCTCTGCTCTTTTGTTCAGGTTATTCCTTTAATTTGTTACCTGCCTGTACATGTGAAGTGGTGACAGTTAACTGTCATGTCTGTCTGTAATGGAGCAGGCAATACTGCTGCGCATGGTGTTTGAAAAGCATTCGCTGCACTTGAACTGTGATAAAAATCCCCCCAAAATGTAATTATCTGTACAGAATATGACTGTCCTGATTAAGTTCTGAATTTCTTTTCTTTCTTTTTTTTTTTTTACTTTGGTTTACTTTTCCCGAAATTGATTTAAATGAGGTGACATGAAAATACTTGCATCTCTTACGTATTTATTTTCTTGAAATGTGAAAAAAACACAAAAACAAACTTCAATCCACTTTGGATAAATTAAAGAAAAAGGTGAATAAAACAAAATATGCATACATGGCATACACGAAACAATAACAAACCCCTTTTCAGAAGAAAGGTTGGTGTTTAAGAATATGATACATTATACCTTGAAACAAGGCAGTAAGACACTGTATGCAAACTGTAATCACACAATATTAGCCTTTACAGTATTTTCACAGGAAGAATAGGTCAATATTGCTCTGTTTGGCTTAAAATTTTAAGCAGAATTACTGCAGTTAATCAATCAAAAATTTGAAACATTTTGATCCTAAATATTTTAACATCAATACTAATTCCTGCATAGTTAAGAGACCAGATTTATCTTCTGTGGTCTACAACCAGAGAATCATAAATCTCACAAATAGCAGCACAACATGTTTTAACAACGTAGCTACTGACTCTTCTCAGTCAGTGACCTCTTCACCTTTTCCTCTGAATCTAGTTTTCTTCCTCTGGCTGCCGTTGAAGCCAAAAAGAAACCGTATCATGTGAGGATTCTGTTTGTCATAATGCAAATAATGCATTTCTCTACAACCAACAGATTTTCAACACACAGAGATGTAACTGGCATCCCTTAAATCTGTAGTTCACAAATCAAAAAACTGCAATTTTAGTTTCAGTGGTTTCTTTCATTGTCCATTCCTCGTCATCATTAAAAGCACAGTGGAGCCAAGTCTTCATCTGCATCAGGAAACAAACGTAAAATGTCCCTTGAATATTTGGAGTAGCCGTTGTGTGACAGCAGGGCTTTTCTCAAGGTGAGGAAGGACTTTGTTTTCTCCAGGATCTCTGAAACAGGGATCCCATTCTGCAGGTGTTCTCCAATCAGAGCCTTCAGCTTCTCCACTCCTGTGCAGCATTTCCTCTCCAACATGTGGAGTTTACACCTGATAGAAACACAGTCATGAGTTTTATTAGTATGGTCATCAGTTTAGTGAACGGAATTTAATGAAATAAAAACATTTCCTGAAATAAAAACGAGAAATAAAAAGAAATGTAGCTTTGGCTTACCTAAAGAGCTGCTCCTTCACGCTGTCTTGAAGAGCGAGGTCTGCGTAGAGAGCCATTTCAAGGTTTGTTTCTTGTGGTGGTAAGTTCTGCTGTTGCCGGCGAAGGTTCAGAGGCTGTCTCTGTTGACATCTGTGTCTCTGCTCTGCATTTATGCTGCTCATCGTGCGCTTTCTCTGCTTTTCAGCCAATCAGGAGGCTCAGAGCTCAGGACAATAGAGTGAATTTAATGCCTGTCACACAGAACAGGTGGTATGCCATAGATCAGCGAGGTCAGTGGGAAAATATTTTTCCTGAAGTGGACATGGGAAAATTTTGTTTCCCACTATGATGCTTAGACCTGCACAATGAATTCCTAATCTAGGAATGTGAAATGAAAATGAAACAAAATATTACATTAAACTTTTCCAATTAAACTGAACAACATTGTAACGTCTCAGTGGCATCAGCAAATACTCTCAATGGGCAATAAAAATCAGATACACAACAAGGACAAATGTCTTGTATTGAAATGTATTAAAAGTACTGAACTGTATAATACTTTAAGAAATACTATCCCTTTCTTTCTTTTATGAGAAAAATGGACAATTGATTCTCTTCTTCACTGTTAATGTTTATTTAATGTGACTAAAACTTTAAATTACCTCTGTAAATAAAGCATTCACTAAACCCTAATACCGTACAACTAAATGCATTCTTTAAAAAATGACCCAAAAGCTGTAATAATGTTTTAAAGTTATATGTTTGGACTCTGTGTGTCTCAGCAGTGACTTACAGCTCAACCAGATGGCTTGTCTGTGAAGTGGCTTTCTGCCTGAGAACCGTCCTGAGGCTTTGTCAGCGCAGACACACTTCTTTTGTGTGTGCAGCTGAGCAGGCTGCATACAGAAGTGTGGGAAGCCGTGTGTCACTGTGGCTCCCAGCTCCAGAGAGAGAGGAGGGCGTGTGACCAGGGCACGTTCAGCCTTGTGCAGGGAGCTGTGGGAGCTCAGAGGAGGGGAATTGGGAAACCTGAGCCCCTACACAGACACACAGACAGATGGAGAGGCGATAAGCAGGAAGGTAAACCCACCTGAACCTGATTATCAGCTTGTGGTTGTCTTAGTGTGCTCACAGAGAATAATGAACAAAAAAACGGTAACACATTTATCACAGACAAGAAAACAAAACGTATGCTCCTCTCTCAAAGTGCATCAAAAGGATTAAGTTTTAGTTAAAAAGAGAAGAGAAACATGCCATGTCAATGATCATATTGCAAGAACTGCTAATGATTCTGCTTGGAAAAACAATAATCATACAAATAACAACTTTAATAATCTGACCTGTATAGGTGTCTGGCAGGAACTGCAAAGACATCACAACTCATAGACTCATAGATATTGATTTTCCGTTGTATTTATGGTTCTGTCAATCAATCAAATGCACATTTCTGATAGTAAACTCTGACTTTATGGGTTGACCCAAAACACCTAAATGCCCCATCAACTATAAACATAACCAACATTAAACACATCCTTTATTTATGTATTTTGTAAGAAGTCTGCAAGCTGAACTCAAACACCCCCCATCCCATGATTAAAGCAGAGAGCCAGCAGTGTGTGTATGTGTTTGTGTGTGTGCATGTGTGCGTGTGCATGTGTGCGTGTGTTTGTGTGTGTGTGTTTGTGCGTGTGTGTGTGTGTGTGTGTGTGTGTGTGTGTGTGGTAATGGTGGTTGAATGTTTCTTGAAATTCCAGTGAGTTAAGTGTAAGACGATGTTTATACACATAAATGTATATTAATATTATTACTGTATTATACATAAATGGCATCAATCTCATTTGACTCTCATCAATAACTCTTTCATTGACCTCTCTCTCTCTCTTTCTTTGGTGAAGAAGAAAACAATATACATGGATGAAACTCCATTAGCTTTATGTTGATGGTGGGTAATAATACACTAATACACTGGTTAAAGCTAATTCTCATTGAGATGGTTAATTGGAATTACAAATAGTAGTAGGTTTATTTGTCATGTTAACTTATTTAAATATATCTTATAATAAAGAATGTTTTATAATGGGGATAATATGTGATTGCAGCCACAGTGAGATGCAGAGTGCAGAGTGAAACTTAAGTAAAACGTAAAATTATCAAATGGGAGCAGAGCTGAGAAACATGCAACGTAAATTCTTTAACATTATTAAAACGCTATGAGACAACATGACATTACAACACAAAATTTGCAAATGGCAGTGTTTGTTTATTTGAAAAAAGGCACAATGAGCCACATCAAGTATGAAAAGCTCTGGCTATAGATGATCATATATCACAACAACAACTTGAAGATTTCTCCAAGACACAGTGTACTCAGTAGAGGAACAGTTGTCTTTATAAAAGACAAAACAATTTGAGAAAAGATTACAAACTGCTCATTTCTTATAACAGAGTGATGGCAGCAGATTAATAACCACTGAATACATGAACGTTCATTAAAGAAAACATGACGGTCACTGTAAAATGGTGACAGTGTAATACTAAGAAAACCTTTTAGAAAAAAGGATAAACATTTGGATCTTACAACAGATCAATTTTGAATCATCAGAGAGATTTAAGTGAGGTAATGTCCATTATGACAATATGTACATAAAATGGACAGTTAAAGTTTTTTGATCAATATGATCACTATAAATCAAAAGATAACAATGTTACCATAGCATTATATACTTCCAATACTGGAAGTACAGTGAGGCATGATAATAATTGCTGATGCAATCAGATTTGGTTCATGCAACATGCATGACAAGATGTTCTCTTTCTTAACTTGAAAGATATTGTTGCTGTCATTTCCTCAGGAAATGTCATCTTGCACAAAGAAAACACACAAAATACAGCTTCTGTTCATACAGAAGAACAAGTCCATAAAATTTCACAGAATTCAGTCCAGTAATCTTTGACCAATGTGGTCGTCTCAGTTTGTCTGGTAGTCACTCCAGTCTGTAGGTGTCTACCACGGCCTCCAGGGGGCGCTGTTGGCTGCACTCTTCTCTGTGCTGATGCTGGTCTGGACTGTGGAGCTCAGAAGAGAGAAGTCAGCCTCTCTCAGGTTCTTATCAGAGGAAGACTGCAGCTTGTTGAAGTCGGTCAGAAGTCTTCTCTGGGACTGTGTCTTCACCTGTTCCTTGGACAGGAAGTGTTCCACCTCTTGGACACACCTGGAGTAGCCCTGATCAACAGCTGCTGAGTCCACAGCTTGATGCTGCTGCTGCTGCAGTCGTCTCAGGACACAAACGGTCATCTCCAGGATGTCTGCTTTCTCCAGCTTGGAGTCTGGCTGCTGTTTGAGGAACTCTGGACCCAGGAGAGACTTGAGCTGCTCAATGCTGCTGTTGATTCGCTCTCTGCGTAACTTCTCCACCAGAGGCTTTCTGAGCTGCAGAAAGAAGAACAAAGTCATTAATAAACTTATCCTGGAATATAGTGTTAGCATTCACAAAGAAACCTTTCATGAAGCATTAAGTTTTCTTGAATCTTCAGTTTACCTTGTGGGTCAGAGTCAGATGCTCCTGAGAATTGGTCATTGCTGCAGTGATTGTAGGTGCCATGGCTGGATCTCTGAGCTGTAGAGGTCTCTGTAGAGAGAATCTGATCTCTGCTGGCTTCATCCCTCCTATTTATAGTCCCACATCTCCATATGAATGTGTGGGTTTGGGTCTGGCTGAAGTTTCTCACAGTCTCAGCCAATCAGAGAGCTCCGTAAGGCAATATGGGGTGCAGCACACTGCATCTCAGGGGAACAGGTGGAGGACTGGGGGGGTGATGGAGAGAGACTCACAGAGCTCTGTGTGAATCTGGGAAAGTGTTGACCCTGTAGAGAGAGCCGATCTGCTGCCTGATGCTGGGATCAATGACTTTGACTGAGCACACGCTCATCATCCCATCACACACGTGAGGGAATAACATTTATGGTGTGATATTATGAATTACATGTATGATAGAAGTAAATATATATATAACTAAGTGGAATTTTTGTTTTTTTCTTGTGTAACTATTTTATTGAGCCAAAACCTGAAATGTAGCAGGTGAAATCACTTTTTTTGAATTGATAGTTAAGTTAGATATTTCATTTTGTTTTTTAATGTAATCTGTTTCACTTTAATTTTGCCTAATCAAAAATATAAGATTTTGCACAACAGTAATATAAGATGTTAGACTGTGATGCCCACTAAGGCACGTAAAAGAAACTCAACACAATAACCATGCTGCTGTCCAGCCTTTTGACACGTGCCTTGTAGTCAGTGTGAGTAACAGGTTGAGCTCAGTTTCCCACACTGACTCCCTGTATGATGTGGTCAATGAAGCACAAAGGGACTTCTGTGACAGATGCTGGCCGTGTGTTGTTATAGAAACAGAGTCTGACATCACCAGCCATCTGGAGGAAAGGATGCCATTGGCTGGCTCTGACTGTTAGCAAAATTTGAAATCTTAGTGAACAGTCTATGATAGAAAATCACCAAAATGACTTACCATCTCATATCTTGAGTCCAATCATTGTTATTGTCATACATTGCGAACCTCCAGTCATAATCACGCCTCATTACTGATCATCAACTGGATCTAAATTTCAGCTCTACACACGAGGGTGGGAGGTTTCCTGGGGGGCAGCTGTTTCCTGAAGTGTGCCAAATCCCTTTGGAGAATCATTTGCTGGCTGCTGGTGGGATGAATGTCATTCACACTCAACTCTGCTCTCCAGAGCTTTCCCACACTCCGTCCATTAGCAGAAAATAGGCATGTGCCCCCCTACAAATGGACTTTCTGAGGATCCTGTACACAAGCAGTTTCCTGCTCCTGAGGGTAGAGACTGGGCCCCATCAAAAAAAGAATCATCCATTAAAGTAAAAAGTGGGTACTTAAGCAATATGTGAAAATTTAGAATTAAGTACTTCACATTTTAGACACAAGATTAATTAATTAATAATGTAAAATGCTAAAACATCATGTCTGTGTAATGAGTCGGGGTCTGAACATCAGGGCGGAACGTGTCATTATTTGATTTTGTCCCCTCAGGTCATAATTAATGTGACAGGAAGTATACAGGATAACACCTCACGCGCCAAAATTAAGATTGCTAACTCTTGTCAAAAATTAACAGTAGAAGCCGGTCTTTAAAACTACTTGTGACTCAAAGTTTACACGAGTAGTAGGGAGGCCAGATAGTACAGCACCTGAGGAAATGTTAGGGGACGAGGCGTGTAACAAGTGAAGAAACTCAGGACAGTGACAGGAAGCCAACACCTCAACGGTTAACGTTAGCTAACGGCTAACGTTGGTCCAGGACAGTCTGTTAGCC
The DNA here is from genome assembly GCF_020085105.1 of Siniperca chuatsi. Classification (NCBI taxonomy): domain Eukaryota; kingdom Metazoa; phylum Chordata; class Actinopteri; order Centrarchiformes; family Sinipercidae; genus Siniperca; species Siniperca chuatsi. Next base: position 7,561,019 of record NC_058043.1, on the reverse strand, counting down.
CAGCTCGTCTATCTCCAAAAGACTGGATCTGAGGTTCTCCGTTGGGACTCCAACCACCATGCGGATGCTGTTTGGACTAACAAACCAAAGGAAGTCTCTCTAAAATTTTAGTCTGTCTGTTTATACAAAAGCCAGAAGAACAGAGATCGTATCGCATCTCAAAATCGTTTCAGCCGTTAACGGATTTAACGGACATTTTCACTGAACATTGATGGACCATGCTTGGCCTTTGAGAGAAACCGGTGCAGTTGTGACTGAAAGGATATTATTCTCAGACATTTCACCACCGACCCTCGTCCCTAAGTTTCAGAGGTGAGTAACTGTTAGCTAAAGCTTTATTTTCTACCACTAGCTGTATTGTCCTCCTAAGCTGTAACATTTGATTATTTGTGACATTGCCTCACAACTGTTTGGGACTAATGTTAAAATGTCGCTGTCCGTGGTGTTGAATAATAAATGTAAGTTAGCTTAGCTAACAAGACAATAATGTGACGTGAATGCGGGTGAGAACTGTCCTGTTTTCTAAGTTATTTATTTAGTAAATTAATGTTTGTTCTGGTTTGTTCTCAGTGTCAGGTAACAAACCAGAAGTAACATAAATTTACATAAACCTTAAGGCCAAGTGGTCTAACGCTAGATACAGACGGGGACAAATTAAAGGGAAAACCTGAATAAAAGAGTGGAGAAACATATCAAATGCAGATGCTTCCGTGCACTAGGGCTCACTGAATGGTTTAGTGAGTATGAAAATGATGTGAATAAAATGCTGCGGCCTTTACAGTCACCAGATCTCAACCCAGTTTCACACCTATGGAAGATTTTGGACCAACGTGTAAGACAATGCTCTCCACCACCATCTCCATAAGACCAAATGATATAATATAAACTTTGATCTTCAAATCTGTTTAGTGATGTCTGTGGCTGTCTCTGATGCTAAATGTCCTTTTGTTATGTCTGGCTATGTTTATTTTTCTTTCTATCTGCTGTACTCAGGTCTCTCTTGCAAAAGAGATCTTGATCTAAATGAGACTACCTGATTAAATAAAGGTGGTATATATCAGTGAGGGAACATCTTGTGGAGGAATGGTGTTCATCCCTTTCACAGACTTGGACTTGGCAAGGAGCACTGAAGCTGTTCTGGAGGCTCGTGGTGGTCTGACTCCATGCTAAGACACTTCATGTTGGTTTTTCTTTTAAGTTGTCACCCATCTGTATTTCGCTGCGTTAAACAGCCTCTTAGCATATGCGTTTAACAGGTTAAATTACATAGAGTAACTGGCAGAAACTTTGTCAAACACAGCCTAAAAATATTGTCTCTGACTCGATGAAATGACAAAATTCTAAAAAGTTGTAATGCTGATTTACATCAGAGGAAGATTTACAACCAAAGGTATGATTTAACACAAATTCCAATTTTAAGAACCAGGGTCCCTTTTGATCTCTGTCTCTTCAGGGCAAAGGTCTGGATGTATTGTCCCACAGGGCTCTGTGAGTGAGTTTCCTCTGGTTTCCCACACTCTGTCCTTTCACTGGAGGAACAATAGAAGTGTGTCTTATTGTGCACCTTGTTAGATACAATGTCAGACCTCTTTAAAGAGAGAATGGTTAACTTTACACTTTTTCATTAAAACATGTGAAACTAACAATTTACTACTAGTACTCCATATAAATAGATTGACATAAAATTCATAATCCCTCATCAAAATCTTAATTGAATCACATTACTATGTTTAGTTTTAAACTAAACAGGTAAGTTATGAATTTGTGTGTGCTGAAATTTATCTTGATTTGTCAATCAAAGTTTGAAGAATGATGCAGACCTCTATCAATGAAGTGAAAATGAAAATAAGTGTAGAAAGTCTCTCCTTCGTCATTATAAAGCTGGTAACCATGACACACAAGGACATGAGAACACAAAATTTGTAGCTGGCAGTGTTTGTTTATTCAACAAGGCACAATGAGCCACATCAAGTAAGATAGTTCCAACTAGAGGTGATGATACATCACAACAACAACTTGTAGATTTCTACAAGACACACTGTACTCAGAGAGAGTAAAGGAACAGCTGTCTTTATAAAAGACAAACGATTTACAATATTTGAGGACACAGTACTCACTGTCCTTTGAGATTTGTTTCCCAAATGGATCAAAACATTTGAACTTAATGAACAAAATAAAAAATAGTAAAAACTGACCTTACAACAGGTCACATAGTTCTTAATAACCACTAAACTCAATTGATTCTCAAAATGTACAAATTACATTGTCACTGGAAAACTGTGACATTAAACAAACCTTTTACAGTAGAAGGAGAAACATACTGATCTTACAGCAGATCATTTTTCAGTTATCACATAAAGTCCATTATGACAAAATGTCCATAAAAAGGACAATTTTGAATCAATTCCAAATCATCAAAACCTTTGAAGAGGTAATAAATAACGCTATGGACTATGTTGTACCAACACATGACGCGCAGTGAGGCTTAAAAGCATCACAGGAAAACTGTACCATTAGGAAAACCTTTTAGAAAAAAGGATAAACATTTGGATCTTACAACAGATCAGTTTTGAATCACCAGAGATTTAAGTGAGGTAAAGTCCATTATGACAATATGTCCACAAAAAGGACATTTAAGGTTTTTTGATCAGTCTGATCAATATCAATCAAAAGATAACAGATGTTACCATAGCATTATATACTTCCAATACTGGAAGTACAGTGAGGCATGATAATAATTGCTGATGCAATCAGATTTGGTTCATGCAACATGCATGACAAGATGTTCTCTTTCTTAACTTGAAAGATATTGTTGCTGTCATTTCCTCAGGAAATGTCATCTTGCACAAAGAAAACACACAAAATACAGCTTCTGTTCATACAGAAGAACAAGTCCATAAAATTTCACAGAATTCAGTCCAGTAATCTTTGACCAATGTGGTCGTCTCAGTTTGTCTGGTAGTCACTCCAGTCTGTAGGTGTCTACCACGGCCTCCAGGGGGCGCTGTTGGCTGGACTCTTCTCTGTGGTGATGCTGGTCTGGACTGTGGAGCTCAGAAGAGAGAAGTCAGCCTCTCTCAGGTTCTTATCAGAGGAAGACTGCAGCTTGTTGAAGTCGGTCAGAAGTCTTCTCTGGGACTGTGTCTTCACCTGTTCCTTGGACAGGAAGTGTTCCACCTCTTGGACACACCTGGAGTAGCCCTGATCAACAGCTGCTGAGTCCACAGCTTGATGCTGCTGCTGCTGCTGCAGTCGTCTCAGGACACAAACGGTCATCTCCAGGATGTCTGCTTTCTCCAGCTTGGAGTCTGGCTGCTGTTTGAGGAACTCTGGACCCAGGAGAGACTTGAGCTGCTCAATGCTGCTGTTGATTCGCTCTCTGCGTAACTTCTCCACCAGAGGCTTTCTGAGCTGCAGGAAGAAGAACAAAGTCATTAATAAACTTATCCTGGAGTATAGTGTTAGCATTCACAAAGAAACCTTTCACGAAGCATTAAGTTTTCTTGAATCTTCAGTTTACCTTGTGGGTCAGAGTCAGATGCTCCTGAGAATTGGTCATTGCTGCAGTGATTGTAGGTGCCATGGCTGGATCTCTGAGCTGTAGAGGTCTCTGTAGAGAGAATCTGATCTCTGCTGGCTTCATCCCTCCTATTTATAGTCCCACATCTCCATATGAATGTGTGGGTTTGGGTCTGGCTGGAGTTTCTCACAGTCTCAGCCAATCAGAGAGCTTGGTGAGACAATATGGGGTGCAGCACTGTGAATGCTGTTATTGCCTGGGGACAATGATTAGATCTCAGGGAACAGGTGGAGGACTGGGGGTGATGGAGAGAGACTCACAGAGCTCTGTGTGAATCTGGGAAAGTGTTGACCCTGTAGAGAGAGCCGACCTGCTGCCTGATGCTGGGATCAATGACTTTGACTGAGCACACGCTCATCATCCCATCACACACGTGAGGGAATAACATTTATGGTGTGATGTATGAATTACATGTATGATAGAAGTAAATATATATATAACTAAGTGGAATTTTTGTTTTTTTCTTGTGTAACTATTTTATTGAGCCAAAACCTGAAATGTAGCAGGTGAAATCACTTTTTTTGAATTGATAGTTAAGTTAGATATTTCATTTTGTTTTTTAACGTAATCTGTTTCACTTTAATTTTGCCTAATCAAAAATATAAGCATTTGCACAACAGTAATATAAGATGTTAGACTGTGATGCCCACTAAAGCACGTAAAAGAAACTCAACACAATAACCATGCTGCTGTCCAGCCTTTTGACACGTGCCTTGTAGTCAGTGTGAGTAACAGGTTGAGCTCAGTTTCCCACACTGACTCCCTGTATGATGTGGTCAATGAAGCACAAAGGGACTTCTGTGACAGATGCTGGCCGTGTGTTGTTATAGAAACAGAGTCTGACATCACCAGCCATCTGGAGGGAAAGGATGCCATTGGCTGGCTCTGACTGTTAGCAAAATTTGAAATCTTGGTGAACAGTCTATGATAGAAAATCACCAAAATGACTTACCATCTCATATCTTGAGTCCAATCATTGTTATTGTCATCCATTGCGAACCTCCAGTCATAATCACGCCTCATTACTGATCATCAACTGGATCTAAATTTCAGCTCTACACACGAGGGTGGGAGGTTTCCTGGGGGGCAGCTGTTTCCTGAAGTGTGCCAAATCCCTTTGGAGAATCATTTGCTGGCTGCTGGTGGGATGAATGTCATTCACACTCAACTCTGCTCTCCAGAGCTTTCCCACACTCCGTCCATTAGCAGAAAATAGGCATGTGCCCCCTACAAATGGACTTTCTGAGGATCCTGTACACAAGCAGTTTCCTGCTCCTGAGGGTAGAGACTGGGCCCCATCAAAAAAGAATCATCCATTAAAGTAAAAAGTGGGTACTTAAGCAATATGTGAAAATTTAGAATGAAGTACTTCACATTTTAGACACACGATTAATTAATTAATATTGTAAAATGCTAAAACATCATGTCTGTGTAATGAGTCGGGGTCTGAACATCAGGGCGGAACGTGTCATTATTTGATTTTGTCCCCAGGTCATAATTAATATGACAGGAAGTATACTGGATAACACCTCACGCGCCAAAAATTAAGATTGCTAACTCTTGTCAAAAATTAACAGTAGAAGCCGGTCTTTAAAACTACTTGTGACTCAAAGTTTACACGAGTAGTAGGGAGGCCAGATAGTACAGCACCTGAGGAAATGTTAGGGACGAGGCGTGTAACAAGTGAAGAAACTCAGGACAGTGACAGGAAGCCAACACTCAGCGGTTAACGTTAGCTAACGGCTAACGTTGGTCCAGGACAGTCTGTTAGCCCAGCTCGTCTATCTCCAAAAGACTGGATCTGAGGTTCTCCGTTGGGACTCCAACCACCATGCGGATGCTGTTTGGACTAACAAACCAAAGGAAGTCTCTCTAAAACTTTAGTCTGTCTGTTTATACAAAAGCCAGAAGAACAGAGATCGGTTCGCATCTAAAAATCGTTTCAGCCGTTAACGGATTTAACGGACATTTTCACTGAACATTGATGGACCATGCTTGGCCTTTGAGAGAAACCGGTGCAGTTGTGACTGAAAGGATATTATTCTCAGACATTTCACCACCGACCCTCGTCCCTAAGTTTCAGAGGTGAGTAACTGTTAGCTAAAGCTTTATTTTCTACCACTAGCTGTATTGTCCTCCTAAGCTGTAACATTTGATTATTTGTGACATTGCCTCACAACTGTTTGGGACTTCTGTTAAAATGTCGCTGTCCGTGGTGTTGAATAATAAATGTAAGTTAGCTTAGCTAATAAGACAATAATGTGACGTGAATGCGGGTGAGAACTGTCCTGTTTTCTAAGTTATTTATTTAGTAAATGAATGTTTGTTCTGGTTTGTTCTCAGTGTCAGGTAACAAACCAGAAGTAACATAAATTTACATAAACCTTAAGGCCAAGTGGTCTAACGCTAGATACAGACGGGGACAAATTAAAGGGAAAACCTGAATAAAAGAGTGGAGAAACAAATCAAATGCAGATGCTTCCGTGCACCAGACCTCACTGAATGGTTTAGTGAGTTTGAAAATGATGTGAATAAAATGCTGCGGCCTTTACAGTCACCAGATCTCAACCCAGTTTCACACCTATGGAAGATTTTGGACCAACGTGTAAGACAATGCTCTCCACCACCATCTCCATAAGACCAAATGATATAATATAAACCTTCATCTTCAAATCTGTTTAGTGATGTCTGTGGCTGTCTCTGATGCTAAATGTCCTTTTGTTATGTCTGGCTATGTTTATTTTTCTTTCTATCTGCTGTACTCAGGTCTCTCTTGCAAAAGAGATCTTGATCTAAATGAGACTACCTGATTAAATAAAGGTGGTATATATCAGTGAGGGAACATCTTGTGGAGGAATGGTGTTCATCCCTTTCACAGACTTGGCAAGGAGCACTGAAGCTGTTCTGGAGGCTCGTGGTGGTCTGACTCCATGCTAAGACACTTCATGTTGGTTTTTCTTTTAAGTTGTCACCCATCTGTATTTCGCTGCGTTAAACAGCCTCTTAGCATATGCGTTTAACAGGTTAAATTACATAGAGTAACTGGCAGAAACTTTGTCAAACACAGCCTAAAAATATTGTCTCTGACTCGATGAAATGACAAAATTCTAAAAAGTTGTAATGCTGATTTATATCAGAGGAAGATTTACAACCAAAGGTATGATTTAACACAAATTCCAATTTTAAGAACTAGGGTCCCTTTTGATCTCTGTCTCTTCAGGGCAAAGGTCTGGATGTATTGTCCCACAGGGCTCTGTGAGTGAGTTTCCTCTGGTTTCCCACACTCTGTCCTTTCACTGGAGGAACAATAGAAGTGTGTCTTATTGTGCACGTTGTTAGATACAATGTCAGACCTCTTTAAAGAGAGAATGGTTAACTTTACACTTTTTTCATTAAAACATGTGAAACTAACAATTTACTACTAGTACTCCATATAAATAGATTGACATAAAATTCATAATCCTCATCAAAATCTTAATTGAATCACATTACTATGCTTAGTTTTAAACTAAACAGGTAAGTTATGAATTTGTGTGTGCTGAAATTTATCTTGATTTGTCAATCAAAGTTTGAAGAATGATGCAGACCTCTATCAATGAAGTGAAAATGAAAATAAGTGTAGAAAGTCTCTCCTTCGTCATTATAAAGCTGGTAACCATGACACACAAGGACATGAGAACACAAAATTTGTAGCTGGCAGTGTTTGTTTATTCAACAAGGCACAATGAGCCACATCAAGTAAGATAGCTCCAACTAGAGGTGATGATACATCACAACAACAACTTGTAGATTTCTACAAGACACACTGTACTCAGAGAGAGTAAAGGAACAGCTGTCTTTATAAAAGACAAACGATTTACAATATTTGAGGACACAGTACTCACTGTCCTTTGAGATTTTTTTCCCAAATGGATCAAAACATTTGCACTTAATGAACAAAATAAAACATAGTAAAAACTGACCTTACAACAGGTCACATAGTTCTTAATAACCACTAAACTCAATTGATTCTCAAAATGTACAAATTACATTGTCACTGGAAAACTGTGACATTAAACAAACCTTTTACGGTAGAAGGAGAAACATACTGATCTTAGAACAGATAATTTTTCAGTTATCACATAAAGTCCATTATGACAAAATGTCCATAAAAAGGACAATTTTGAATCAATTCCAAATTATCAAAACCTTTCAAGAGGTAATAAATAACGCTATGGACTATGTTGTACCAACACATGACGCGCAGTGAGGCTTAAAAGCATCACAGGAAAACTGTACCATTAGGAAAACCTTTTAGAAAAAAGGATAAACATTTGGATCTTACAACAGATCAGTTTTGAATCACCAGAGATTTAAGTGAGGTAAAGTCCATTATGACAATATGTCCACAAAAAGGACATTTAAGGTTTTTTGATCAGTCTGATCAATATCAATCAAAAGATAACAATGTTACCATAGCATTATATACTACCAATACTGGAAGTACAGTGAGGCATGATAATAATTGCTGATACAATCAGATTTGGTTCATGCATCATGCATGACAAGATGTTCTCTTTCTTAACTTGAAAGATATTGTTGCTGTCATTTCCTCAGGAAATGTCATCTTGCACAAAGAAAACACACAAAATACAGCTTCTGTTCATACAGAAGAACAAGTCCATAAAATTTCATAGAATTCAGTCCAGTAATCTTTGACCAATGTGGTCGTCTCAGTTTGTCTGGTAGTCACTCCAGTCTGTAGGTGTCTACCACGGCCTCCAGGGGGCGCTGTTGGCTGGACTCTTCTCTGTGGTGATGCTGGTCTGGACTGTGGAGCTCAGAAGAGAGAAGTCAGCCTCTCTCAGGTTCTTATCAGAGGAAGACTGCAGCTTGTTGAAGTCGGTCAGAAGTCTTCTCTGGGACTGTGTCTTCACCTGTTCCTTGGACAGGAAGTGTTCCACCTCTTGGACACACCTGGAGTAGCCCTGATCAACAGCTGCTGAGTCCACAGCTTGATGCTGCTGCTGCTGCTGCAGTCGTCTCAGGACACAAACGGTCATCTCCAGGATGTCTGCTTTCTCCAGCTTGGAGTCTGGCTGCTGTTTGAGGAACTCTGGACCCAGGAGAGACTTGAGCTGCTCAATGCTGCTGTTGATTCGCTCTCTGCGTAACTTCTCCACCAGAGGCTTTCTGAGCTGCAGGAAGAAGAACAAAGTCATTAATAAACTTATCCTGGAATATAGTGTTAGCATTCACAAAGAAACCTTTCATGAAGCATTAAGTTTTCTTGAATCTTCAGTTTACCTTGTGGGTCAGAGTCAGATGCTCCTGAGAATTGGTCATTGCTGCAGTGATTGTAGGTGCCATGGCTGGATCTCTGAGCTGTAGAGGTCTCTGTAGAGAGAATCTGATCTCTGCTGGCTTCATCCCTCCTATTTATAGTCCCACATCTCCATATGAATGTGTGGGTTTGGGTCTGGCTGGAGTTTTCTCACAGTCTCAGCCAATCAGAGAGCTTGGTGAGACAATATGGGGTGCAGCACTGTGAATGCTGTTATTGCCTGGGGGACAATGATTAGATCTCAGGGGAACAGGTGGAGGACTGGGGGGGTGATGGAGAGAGACTCACAGAGCTCTGTGTGAATCTGGGAAAGTGTTGACCCTGTAGAGAGAGCCGACCTGCTGCCTGATGCTGGGATCAATGACTTTGACTGAGCACACGCTCATCATCCCATCACACACGTGAGGGAATAACATTTATGGTGTGATGTATGAATTACATGTATGATAGAAGTAAATATATATATAACTAAGTGGAATTTTTGTTTTTTTCTTGTGTAACTATTTTATTGAGCCAAAACCTGAAATGTAGCAGGTGAAATCACTTTTTTTGAATTGATAGTTAAGTTAGATATTTCATTTTGTTTATTTAACGTAATCTGTTTCACTTTAATTTTGCCTAATCAAAAATATAAGCATTTGCACAACAGTAATATAAGATGTTAGACTGTGATGCCCACTAAAGCACGTAAAAGAAACTCAACACAATAACCATGCTGCTGTCCAGCCTTTTGACACGTGCCTTGTAGTCAGTGTGAGTAACAGGTTGAGCTCAGTTTCCCACACTGACTCCCTGTATGATGTGGTCAATGAAGCACAAAGGGACTTCTGTGACAGATGCTGGCCGTGTGTTGTTATAGAAACAGAGTCTGACATCACCAGCCATCTGAGGAAAGGATGCCATTGGCTGGCTCTGACTGTTAGCAAAATTTGAAATCTTGGTGAACAGTCTATGATAGAAAATCACCAAAATGACTTACCATCTCATATCTTGAGTCCAATCATTGTTATTGTCATCCATTGCGAACCTCCAGTCATAATCACGCCTCATTACTGATCATCAACTGGATCTAAATTTCAGCTCTACACACGAGGGTGGGAGGTTTCCTGGGGGGCAGCTGTTTCCTGAAGTGTGCCAAATCCCTTTGGAGAATCATTTGCTGGCTGCTGGTGGGATGAATGTCATTCACACTCAACTCTGCTCTCCAGAGCTTTCCCACACTCCGTCCATTAGCAGAAAATAGGCATGTGCCCCCCTACAAATGGACTTTCTGAGGATCCTGTACACAAGCAGTTTCCTGCTCCTGAGGGTAGAGACTGGGCCCCATCAAAAAAAGAATCATCCATTAAAGTAAAAAGTGGGTACTTAAGCAATATGTGAAAATTTAGAATGAAGTACTTCACATTTTAGACACACGATTAATTAATTAATATTGTAAAATGCTAAAACATCATGTCTGTGTAATGAGTCGGGGTCTGAACATCAGGGCGGAACGTGTCATTATTTGATTTTGTCCCCTCAGGTCATAATTAATATGACAGGAAGTATACTGGATAACACCTCACGCGCCAAAATTAAGATTGCTAACTCTTGTCAAAAATTAACAGTAGAAGCCGGTCTTTAAAACTACTTGTGACTCAAAGTTTACACGAGTAGTAGGGAGGCCAGATAGTACAGCACCTGAGGAAATGTTAGGGGACGAGGCGTGTAACAAGTGAAGAAACTCAGGACAGTGACAGGAAGCCAACACCTCAGCGGTTAACGTTAGCTAACGGCTAACGTTGGTCCAGGACAGTCTGTTAGCCCAGCTCGTCTATCTCCAAAAGACTGGATCTGAGGTTCTCCGTTGGGACTCCAACCACCATGCGGATGCTGTTTGGACTAACAAACCAAAGGAAGTCTCTCTAAAACTTTAGTCTGTCTGTTTATACAAAAGCCAGAAGAACAGAGATCGGTTCGCATCTAAAAATCGTTTCAGCCGTTAACGGATTTAACGGACATTTTCACTGAACATTGATGGACCATGCTTGGCCTTTGAGAGAAACCGGTGCAGTTGTGACTGAAAGGATATTATTCTCAGACATTTCACCACCGACCCTCGTCCCTAAGTTTCAGAGGTGAGTAACTGTTAGCTAAAGCTTTATTTTCTACCACTAGCTGTATTGTCCTCCTAAGCTGTAACATTTGATTATTTGTGACATTGCCTCACAACTGTTTGGGACTTCTGTTAAAATGTCGCTGTCCGTGGTGTTGAATAATAAATGTAAGTTAGCTTAGCTAATAAGACAATAATGTGACGTGAATGCGGTGAGAACTGTCCTGTTTTCTAAGTTATTTATTTAGTAAATGAATGTTTGTTCTGGTTTGTTCTCAGTGTCAGGTAACAAACCAGAAGTAACATAAATTTACATAAACCTTAAGGCCAAGTGGTCTAACGCTAGATACAGACGGGGACAAATTAAAGGGAAAACCTGAATAAAAGAGTGGAGAAACAAATCAAATGCAGATGCTTCCGTGCACCAGACCTCACTGAATGGTTTAGTGAGTTTGAAAATGATGTGAATAAAATGCTGCGGCCTTTACAGTCACCAGATCTCAACCCAGTTTCACACCTATGGAAGATTTTGGACCAACGTGTAAGACAATGCTCTCCACCACCATCTCCATAAGACCAAATGATATAATATAAACCTTCATCTTCAAATCTGTTTAGTGATGTCTGTGGCTGTCTCTGATGCTAAATGTCCTTTTGTTATGTCTGGCTATGTTTATTTTTCTTTCTATCTGCTGTACTCAGGTCTCTCTTGCAAAAGAGATCTTGATCTAAATGAGATTACCTGATTAAATAAAGGTGGTATATATCAGTGAGGGAACATCTTGTGGAGGAATGGTGTTCATCCCTTTCACAGACTTCCACAGACTTGGCAAGGAGCACTGAAGCTGTTCTGGAGGCTCGTGGTGGTCTGACTCCATGCTAAGACACTTCATGTTGGTTTTTCTTTTAAGTTGTCACCCATCTGTATTTCGCTGCGTTAAACAGCCTCTTAGCATATGCGTTTAACAGGTTAAATTACATAGAGTAACTGGCAGAAACTTTGTCAAACACAGCCTAAAAATATTGTCTCTGACTCGATGAAATGACAAAATTCTAAAAAGTTGTAATGCTGATTTACATCAGAGGAAGATTTACAACCAAAGGTATGATTTAACACAAATTCCAATTTTAAGAACTAGGGTCCCTTTTGATCTCTGTCTCTTCAGGGCAAAGGTCTGGATGTATTGTCCCACAGGGCTCTGTGAGTGAGTTTCCTCTGGTTTCCCACACTCTGTCCTTTCACTGGAGGAACAATAGAAGTGTGTCTTATTGTGCACGTTGTTAGATACAATGTCAGACCTCTTTAAAGAGAGAATGGTTAACTTTACACTTTTTTCATTAAAACATGTGAAACTAACAATTTACTACTAGTACTCCATATAAATAGATTGACATAAAATTCATAATCCCTCATCAAAATCTTAATTGAATCACATTACTATGCTTAGTTTTAAACTAAACAGGTAAGTTATGAATTTGTGTGTGCTGAAATTTATCTTGATTTGTCAATCAAAGTTTGAAGAATGATGCAGACCTCTATCAATGAAGTGAAAATGAAAATAAGTGTAGAAAGTCTCTCCTTCGTCATTATAAAGCTGGTAACCATGACACACAAGGACATGAGAACACAAAATTTGTAGCTGGCAGTGTTTGTTTATTCAACAAGGCACATTGAGCCACATCAAGTAATTAAGTTCCAACTAGAGGTGATGATACATCACAACAACAACAACTTGTAGATTTCTACAAGACACACTGTACTCAGAGAGAGTAAAGGAACAGCTGTCTTTATAAAAGACAAACGATTTACAATATTTGAGGACACAGTACTCACTGTCCTTTGAGATTTTTTTCCCAAATGGATCAAAACATTTGCACTTAATGAACAAAATAAAACATAGTAAAAACTGACCTTACAACAGGTCACATAGTTCTTAATAACCACTAAACTCAATTGATTCTCAAAATGTACAAATTACATTGTCACTGGAAAACTGTGACATTAAACAAACCTTTTACAGTAGAAGGAGAAACATACTGATCTTACAGCAGATAATTTTTCAGTTATCACATAAAGTGAGGGAAAGTCCATTATGACAAAATGTCCATAAAAAGGACAATTTTGAATCAATTCCAAATCATCAAAACCTTTCAAGAGGTAATAAATAACGCTATGGACTATGTTGTACCAACACATGACGCGCAGTGAGGCTTAAAAGCATCACAGGAAAATTGTACCATTAGGAAAACCTTTTAGAAAAAAGGATAAACATTTGGATCTTACAACAGATCAGTTTTGAATCACCAGAGATTTAAGTGAGGTAAAGTCCATTATGACAATATGTCCACAAAAAGGACATTTAAGGTTTTTTGATCAGTCTGATCAATATCAATCAAAAGATAACAGATGTTACCATAGCATTATATACTTCCAATACTGGAAGTACAGTGAGGCATGATAATAATTGCTGATGCAATCAGATTTGGTTCATGCATCATGCATGATAAGATGTTCTCTTTCTTAACTTGAAAGATATTGTTGCTGTCATTTCCTCAGGAAATGTCATCTTGCACAAAGAAAACACACAAAATACAGCTTCTGTTCATACAGAAGAACAAGTCCATAAAATTTCATAGAATTCAGTCCAGTAATCTTTGACCAATGTGGTCGTCTCAGTTTGTCTGGTAGTCACTCCAGTCTGTAGGTGTCTACCACGGCCTCCAGGGGGCGCTGTTGGCTGGACTCTTCTCTGTGGTGATGCTGGTCTGGACTGTGGAGCTCAGAAGAGAGAAGTCAGCCTCTCTCAGGTTCTTATCAGAGGAAGACTGCAGCTTGTTGAAGTCGGTCAGAAGTCTTCTCTGGGACTGTGTCTTCACCTGTTCCTTGGACAGGAAGTGTTCCACCTCTTGGACACACCTGGAGTAGCCCTGATCAACAGCTGCTGAGTCCACAGCTTGATGCTGCTGCTGCTGCAGTCGTCTCAGGACACAAACGGTCATCTCCAGGATGTCTGCTTTCTCCAGCTTGGAGTCTGGCTGCTGTTTGAGGAACTCTGGACCCAGGAGAGACTTGAGCTGCTCAATGCTGCTGTTGATTCGCTCTCTGCGTAACTTCTCCACCAGAGGCTTTCTGAGCTGCAGGAAGAAGAACAAAGTCATTAAGAAACTTATCCTGGAGTATAGTGTTAGCATTCACAAAGAAACCTTTCACGAAGCATTAAGTTTTCTTGAATCTTCAGTTTACCTTGTGGGTCAGAGTCAGATGCTCCTGAGAGTTGGTCATTGCTGCAGTGATTGTAGGTGCCATGGCTGGATCTCTGAGCTGTAGAGGTCTCTGTAGAGAGAATCTGATCTCTGCTGGCTTCATCCCTCCTATTTATAGTCCCACATCTCCATATGAATGTGTGGGTTTGGGTCTGGCTGGAGTTTCTCACAGTCTCAGCCAATCAGAGAGCTTGGTGAGACAATATGGGGTGCAGCACTGTGAATGCTGTTATTGCCTGGGGGACAATGATTAGATCTCAGGGGAACAGGTGGAGGACTGGGGGGGTGATGGAGAGAGACTCACAGAGCTCTGTGTGAATCTGGGAAAGTGTTGACCCTGTAGAGAGAGCCGATCTGCTGCCTGATGCTGGGATCAATGACTTTGACTGAGCACACGCTCATCATCCCATCACACACGTGAGGGAATAACATTTATGGTGTGATGTATGAATTACATGTATGATAGAAGTAAATATATATATAACTAAGTGGAATTTTTGTTTTTTTCTTGTGTAACTATTTTATTGAGCCAAAACCTGAAATGTAGCAGGTGAAATCACTTTTTTTGAATTGATAGTTAAGTTAGATATTTCATTTTGTTTTTTAACGTAATCTGTTTCACTTTAATTTTGCCTAATCAAAAATATAAGATTTTGCACAACAGTAATATAAGATGTTAGACTGTGATGCCCACTAAGGCACGTAAAAGAAACTCAACACAATAACCATGCTGCTGTCCAGCCTTTTGACACGTGCCTTGTAGTCAGTGTGAGTAACAGGTTGAGCTCAGTTTCCCACACTGACTCCCTGTATGATGTGGTCAATGAAGCACAAAGGGACTTCTGTGACAGATGCTGGCCGTGTGTTGTTATAGAAACAGAGTCTGACATCACCAGCCATCTGGAGGGAAAGGATGCCATTGGCTTGGCTCTGACTGTTAGCAAAATTTGAAATCTTGGTGAACAGTCTATGATAGAAAATCACCAAAATGACTTACCATCTCATATCTTGAGTCCAATCATTGTTATTGTCATCCATTGCGAACCTCCAGTCATAATCACGCCTCATTACTGATCATCAACTGGATCTAAATTTCAGCTCTACACACGAGGGTGGGAGGTTTCCTGGGGGGCAGCTGTTTCCTGAAGTGTGCCAAATCCCTTTGGAGAATCATTTGCTGGCTGCTGGTGGGATGAATGTCATTCACACTCAACTCTGCTCTCCAGAGCTTTCCCACACTCCGTCCATTAGCAGAAAATAGGCATGTGCCCCCCTACGAATGGACTTTCTGAGGATTCTACTGTTTGGTACAGACATTGTGGACACCCCCTTAAAAAACAACGTAATGCTACCATTTATAGTTAAAGTGGGCACTTAAATATGTAGAGACCATCAAAATTATTTCTTGTACATTTTAGACATATAGATAAGTAATTAATATTGTAAAATTCTAAATCTCATGTTTTTGTACTGGGTTGGGGTCAGAATATCAGAGCAGATCGCCCGATTATGCATTTTTTCCCACTCAGGTAATAATTAACTAGACAGGAAGTGTGACAATTGACTTTGCTTGCTAACATGGGAAATGAACCTTAAAAGATGGTCATAAGTTATTCAGCAATGTTAGTTCTGGTTTGCTCTCAATGTCCTTTATGTTCAAGTGGTCTACTAGATATTTCTCAACAGCCTCTAGGCATGTGAACCGTGTGCCGTAGTTTTATGTTTCAGCTGTTTGCTGTTCAAAGCCCGAGTATCACAGGTCGTAATTCTGAGAAACATAGTGTTAAGTAAAATGAACCAAATTCTTATGCTTAAATGTGTTTTACAGGTTAAAATACATAAGTGAAACTTTTTCAAAGACAATGCTAAACATATTGGCTCTCACTCGATGATTTAAAAAAAAAAAAAAAACTATTTCTTTATTTAGTCAGGCAGCCTCAGTGAGATTAAGATCTGTTTTCCATGAGAGACCTGAGAACAAGAAACATTCAGAAGAACACAATCAACACAATAAACAAGGAATTAGTATAAAAACAGTTACAGGAATCTTAAAAAAACATCAGATAAAAAGCTTTAAAATCTCCAAGGGGAATGTAGGACTCTAGTTTGAGGGCAGTTTGCAGTTCATTGCATTTAAAAGGTGTATAGTCCCTGAAACCAGTTCTGCCAACATTAGTGGGTACATGGGAGATATCTGAGGTTAAGTAGTTACTGGATTGTGTACTGTAGTTACTAGATTTAAATGAGAGAAGAGATGTGAGGTAGTTTGGAAGCTTCAACAGTAGAGCTTTATAGATGAATAACAGGAGATGGCTGTTTCTTCTTGACTGTAAGGAAATCCATCCAACCGTGTGATACAAAGAAGAATGATGAGTAGAAAATGTGTCATTTGTGATCAAGCGTAATGCACTATGATACACAGGATTTAACTGCTGAAGTGTTGAGGGGTCAACATGACAATACAGAATATCTCCATAGTCAAGGACAGACTTGAAGCTTGACTGACAATATGAAATGACAATATTCTAAAAAGTGATAATGCTGATTTACATCAGAGGAAGATTTACAACCAAAGGTATGGTTTAAAACAAATTCCAATTTTAAGAACCAGGGTCCCTTTTGATCTCTGTCTCTTCAGGGCAAAGGTCTGGATGTATTGTCCCACAGGGCTCTGTGAGTGAGTTTCCTCTGGTTTCCCACACTCTGTCCTTTCACTGGAGGAACAATAGAAGTGTGTCTTATTGTGCACCTTGTTAGATACAATGTCAGACCTCTTTAAAGAGACAATGGTTAACTTAACACTTTTTCCATTACAATACTTGAAACTGACAGTTATATCAAAATACAGGCTCAGCAAGAGTCTCTTTGAAATGTACTTTTTCTCATTTGGTTTGATTACTTGACTTACTCCATATAAAGAGAGTGACATAAAATTGATAATCCCCCTTTGTCAAAAATCTTAATTGAACCACATTACTATGTTTAACTTTAAACGGGTATGTTGTGAAAAAACAATTACTGTATGTGCTGAACTCTATCTTAAGTTGTCAATCAAAGTTAGGAAGAATGATGCAGACCTCTATCAATTGAATGAAAATTAAAATAAGCGTAGAAAGTCTCTTTCGTCATTATAAAACGGGTAACCATGAGACACAAGGACATGAGAACACAAAATTTGTAGCTGGCAGTGTTTGTTTATTCAACAAGGCACATTGAGCCACATCAAGTAAGAAAGCCCCAACTAGAGGTGATGATACATCACAACAACAACAACTTGTAGATTTCTACAAGACACACTGTACTCAGAGAGAGTAAAGGAACAGCTGTCTTTATAAAAGACAAATGATTTACAATATTTGAGGACACAGTACTCACTGTCCTTTGAGATATGTTTCCCAAATGGGTCAAAACATTTGCACTTAATGAACAAAATAGAAAAATAGTATAACGTGACCTTACAACAGGTCACATAGTTCTTAATAACCACTAAACTCAATTAATTCTCAAAATGTACAAATTACATTGTCACTGGAAAACTGTGACATTAAACAAACCTTTTACAGTAGAAGGAGAAACATACTGATCTTACAGCAGATCATTTTTCAGTAATCACATAAAGTGAGGGAAAGTCCATTATGACAAAATGTCCATAAAAAGGACAATTTTGAATCAATTCCAAATCATCAATACATTTGAAGAGGTAATAAATAACGCTATGGACTATGTTGTACCAACACATGACGCGCAGTGAGGCTTAAAAGCATCACAGGAAAATTGTACCATTAGGAAAACCTTTTAGAAAAAAGGATAAACATTTGGATCTTACAACAGATCAGTTTTGAATCACCAGAGAGATTTAAGTGAGGTAAAGTCCATTATGACAATATGTCCACAAAAAGGACAGTTTTTTGATCAGTCTGATCAATAACAATCAAAAGATAACAATGTTACCATAGCATTATATACTTCCAATACTGGAAGTACAGTGAGGCATGATAATAATTGCTGATGCAATCAGATTTGGTTCATGCATCATGCATGATAAGATGTTCTCTTTCTTAACTTGAAAGATATTGTTGCTGTCATTTCCTCAGGAAATGTCATCTTGCACAAAGAAAACACACAAAAT
The DNA here is from genome assembly GCF_020085105.1 of Siniperca chuatsi. Classification (NCBI taxonomy): domain Eukaryota; kingdom Metazoa; phylum Chordata; class Actinopteri; order Centrarchiformes; family Sinipercidae; genus Siniperca; species Siniperca chuatsi. The sequence continues at coordinate 7,542,628 of NC_058043.1, read as the reverse complement.
ACAGCTTCTGTTCATACAGAAGAACAAGTCCATAAAATTTCATAGAATTCAGTCCAGTAATCTTTGACCAATGTGGTCGTCTCAGTTTGTCTGGTAGTCACTCCAGTCTGTAGGTGTCTACCACGGCCTCCAGGGGGCGCTGTTGGCTGCACTCTTCTCTGTGGTGATGCTGGTCTGGACTGTGGAGCTCAGAAGAGAGAAGTCAGCCTCTCTCAGGTTCTTATCAGAGGAAGACTGCAGCTTGTTGAAGTCGGTCAGAAGTCTTCTCTGGGACTGTGTCTTCACCTGTTCCTTGGACAGGAAGTGTTCCACCTCTTGGACACACCTGGAGTAGCCCTGATCAACAGCTGCTGAGTCCACAGCTTGATGCTGCTGCTGCTGCAGTCGTCTCAGGACACAAACGGTCATCTCCAGGATGTCTGCTTTCTCCAGCTTGGAGTCTGGCTGCTGTTTGAGGAACTCTGGACCCAGGAGAGACTTGAGCTGCTCAATGCTGCTGTTGATTCGCTCTCTGCGTAACTTCTCCACCAGAGGCTTTCTGAGCTGCAGAAAGAAGAACAAAGTCATTAATAAACTTATCCTGGAGTATAGTGTTAGCATTCACAAAGAAACCTTTCATGAAGCATTAAGTTTTCTTGAATCTTCAGTTTACCTTGTGGGTCAGAGTCAGATGCTCCTGAGAGTTGGTCATTGCTGCAGTGATTGTAGGTGCCATGGCTGGATCTCTGAGCTGTAGAGGTCTCTGTAGAGAGAATCTGATCTCTGCTGGCTTCATCCCTCCTATTTATAGTCCCACATCTCCATATGAATGTGTGGGTTTGGGTCTGGCTGGAGTTTCTCACAGTTTGTAGCCAATCAGAGAGTCCAACAAGAGAAATTCCTTTGCTTCGCTGCTACATGCTCAGTGGTCATATTAGAAAGGGACAATAGTTAGATCTCAGGGGAACAGGTGGAGGGCTGGGGGGGTGATGGAGAGCGACTGACAGAGCTCTGTGTGAATCTGGAAAAGTGTTGACCCTGTAGAGAGAGCCGATCTGCTGCCTGATGCTGGGATCAATGATTTTGACTGAGCACACGCTAATGATATTCACCCTTTTACTTAACCCTGTCGGTGCAGGTTTATTCATCCTTTATTAACTATTACATATTAATCAGTCTGCTCTTTACACTGTTGTTCTTTATGCATTTTACCAGACTCTTCAATATTATTTTAAAATCAAAACAGACTTTTGTCAGTTCTGCAAGGCACTTGCAATCAACATTAAATGTCCATGGTGTTATTATATTCATGTTTAAACTGAGACAAAGTCATCCTGGTGTCCAGATGTAGCAGGTGTGTCCTCTGTCTTGTGGCTAGTAGGTGGTGTGAGTAGAAAGTTGTTCTCAGTTTCCCACACTGAGTCTTTGCATGATGTGGTCAGTGCACAACAAAAGGACTTTGAAAGGAGCTTTTGTGACGGATGCTGGTCGTGTGTTGTAATCGAGACAGAGCCTGACGTCACCAACCATCTGGAGGGAAAGAATACCATAGGTTGCCTCCAAGGTTTGATAAAACTTTTAAAACACAATAAAAAAATACATCAAGTGTCATACTAAATTTGTACCAAATCTTTCTAGTAGTAACTGTAGAAAATGTCAATATCCTGGAGTGGATCAAAATGTCAGCTCTGTATATGAGTGTGGTGAGGTTGAGGCAGATGTTTCCTGAAGTGTGCCAAATCCCTCTGCACAAAAGTCGGCTGCTGGTGGGGTTGAGGATGCTCATCAAACTGAACTGTGTCTCAGTTCTCCAGAGCTTTCCCACACTCTGTCCACTGACGTAATGTTCACTCTAAGTGCCATGTTAAAACACGTTTGTCTTTGGCACAAGTAGAAGCCATTATTTTTAATTCATTTTATTGTATTTGTTTAGTGTAGAGCTAAAGATCGTATGTATTTTAAAAAACTTTAGAGCGACATTCATTCTGCTGTCCAGATGTAGCACAGTCTTCTGACTTGTGCCTTGTAGTCAGTGTGGGTGGAAAGTTGGTCGCAGTTTCCCACACTGACTCCCTGAATGCTGTGGTCAATGAACAACAAAAGGTCTTTGAATGGAGCTTTTGTGACTGATACTGGACGTGTGTTGAAGTAGAAACAGAGTCTGACGTCACCAACCATCTGGAGGGAAAGAACGCCATTGGCTTGTTCTGATAGTATGTAAAGTTTGAAATTACCATTACATTTTCATCTTGAAGGGTCAGCTATTTTTATGTGCCGATAATTTAGTCAACTTCCAATCATTGTCGTAAATTTTGACCATCCAATCATAATTGTGCCTTTGTATCAGCAAGTGGATAAAAGCTTCAGCTCTATAGATGAGGGTGGGCGGTTGAAGCAGCTGTTTCCTGAAGTGTGCCAAATCCCTCTGGACAAAAGTCGGCTGCTGGTGGGGTTGAGGATGCTCATCAAACTGAACTGTGTCTCAGTTCCCCAGAGCTTTCCCACACTCTGTCCACTGACGTAATGTTCACTCTAAGTGCCATGTTAAAACACGTTTGTCTTTGGCACAAGTAGAAGCCATTATTTTTAATTCATTTTATTGTATTTGTTTAGTGTAGAGCTAAAGATCGTAATCAAAACTGACTAAAATTTTAACATTAGCCATATTTGACTGGCCAGTAGTATAATCATACAAATTCTTGGAAAATTCAAAGTTTATAATAAAAAACATACACTTAGATAAAAATATAAAATGGGTGTTATCCAGAATCCTCACATTGCTCTACCTGACATTTACACTGAACAATATTTAGCTTTAAGTAATTGGTATCCAAATTGTCAATATTGTACTGTAAGAGTGTCTTTGTGTGAAACTTGAGTTACAGTTTAATCTAACATGTTATGTAGCTTACCGACATTTTGTGATCTGTTATTTTAAGCCGTTAAATATTTTCTGTTCCAATCGATCAACTTGCAATATTTTCAGATCTGTTGATGCTGACAAGTTTTGTTCTAATAATGGACTAACTTTACAAGCATGATTTGAAACAAATAAGCATGTTATTACTTTAATTCCACTATATTCCCTCTTAAACTCTTTCTCTCTAGGACAGAGGTCACGATCTGTTGTCCCATTGGGACTCATGAGTGAGTTTTCTGTGGTTTCTCCCAATCTGTCCTTTCATTGCTTTTACTGTAGGGTCAATACCAGTGTGTCTCATTAGGTATCACATCACACACTACCTGAAATGTGTGGCCTCTTGTAGGAGAGAACAGTTAACTTAAAACGTTTCACAGTCCAACACCTTGAACTGACAATTGCACCAAAATCATGACCTAGCAGAGGTTTTGTCATTGAAACATGATTGGAGGCACACGTCTCCACTTGGTTTGGCGATATATGATGTATCTATTCTTCATCATCACTATGTTACTATGCTTCAACAAATAAAACATGAGCACAAAATGCAGCTGATTAGGTTATGTTTTTGTTTATTCAAACAAACTCAATGATCAAGTATGACATTTTCATCTGGAGGCAGGTAAATGTGATGATACATCACAACAATAACTTGGTAAAATCTCCAAGGCACACTGTACTCAAACTGAGTAGAGGAACAGTCGTCTTTACAAAAGACACAGACAGTATGAGATTAATCAACACTCAGTCTTGCAAAAAACATTATTTAAAATGGACATTATCTGCACTTTATAACAAAAGTGAAGGAGAAAAAACGGACCTTAGAACAGATCAGGTTAAGATGATCACAAAGTGATACGAGTAGGTTAATACTCAGTCAAGTCAATTAATCTTCATGAAAGAAAAAGAAAGCAGCACAGCAATCTTAGAAAGCACCAGGTTAATAAGCAAACCTTTCAGACAAAAGGATAAAACATACACATTGATCCTATAACAGATCAATGTTGAGTAATCAAAGATTAAAATTACGAGATCAAGTCTATTATGACAAAATGTCCACACAGTGCACAGTTGGAGGATCAAAATTATCACTGACAATGAATTAGTATACGTCATTTCATCGCATATTACCAGAAAGTACCACAGTTGTGCATTCTAGTAAATGCTCGCTTGCGTTACTTTTGAATTGATTGATGAAACATACATTAATGATGCTCTTTCTTAATGTGAAAGATAGTGTTTCCATATTTCACTTTTCCCTAGGAATTTTTTTTTTTCAACAAGAAAGATTTAAATACACAAAAAAGTATTTAAACAGCATTCTTTTTCATACAGAAGAACAAGTCCTCGAATTTCACAGAATTCAGTCCAGTAATCTTTGACCAATGTGGTCGTCTCAGTTTGTCTGGTAGTCACTCCAGTCTGTAGGTGTCTACCACGGCCTCCAGGGGGCGCTGTTGGCTGCACTCTTCTCTGTGGTGATGCTGGTCTGGACTGTGGAGCTCAGAAGAGAGAAGTCAGCCTCTCCCAGGTTCTTATCAGAGGAAGACTGCAGCTTGTTGAAGTCGGTCATAAGTCTTCTCTGGGACTGTGTCTTCACCTGTTCCTTGGACAGGAAGTGTTCCACCTCTTGGACACACCTGGAGTAGCCCTGATCAACAGCTGCTGAGTCCACAGCTTGATGCTGCTGCTGCTGCAGTCGTCTCAGGACACAAACGGTCATCTCCAGGATGTCTGCTTTCTCCAGCTTGGAGTCTGGCTGCTGTTTGAGGAACTCTGGACCCAGGAGAGACTTGAGCTGCTCAATGCTGCTGTTGATTCGCTCTCTGCGTAACTTCTCCACCAGAGGCTTTCTGAGCTGCAGAAAAAGAGAACAAAGTCATTAATAAACTTATCCTGGAATATAGTGTTAGCATTCACAAAGAAACCTTTCATGAAGCATTAAGTTTTCTTGAATCTTCAGTTTACCTTGTGGGTCAGAGTCAGATGCTCCTGAGAGTTGGTCATTGCTGCAGTGATTGTAGGTGCCATGGCTGGATCTCTGAGCTGTAGAGGTCTCTGTAGAGAGAATCTGATCTCTGCTGGCTTCATCCCTCCTATTTATAGTCCCACATCTCCATATGAATGTGTGGGTTTGGGTCTGGCTGGAGTTTCTCACAGTCTCAGCCAATCAGAGAGCTTAGTGAGACAATCAGGCATGTGGAGCAGCAGCACGCTGAATGCTGTTATTGCCTGGGGGACAATGGTCAGATCTCAGGGGAACAGGTGGAGGACTGGGGGGGTGATGGAGAGAGACTCACAGAGCTCTGTGTGAATCTGGGAAAGTGTTGACCCTGTAGAGAGAGCCGATCTGCTGCCTGATGCTGGGATCAATGACTTTGACTGAGCACACGCTCATCATCCCATCACACACGTGGGAGATTGACAATTAATTACAGCTATGGTAAAACATACTTTATAAATAACATGTAATTAAATCAAAAAATCACTGTAAATACATGTTTGTGTCTAAATAATTTTATTGTGCCATAATCAAAAATCTAGTTGTGCCTTTCATGTTGTTTATTCTCCATTTCATCTTGATAATTCAGTTACAGGTTTCTTTTAATGTGACTTGATGTTTTCTTACATTTTTAAGAGGTATTAAAAAAAATATGATGCCCATCGTGTATTAAAAATGTATTTAAAAAAACTTTAGAGCGACATTCATTCTGCTGTCCAGATGTAGCACAGTCTTCTGACTTGTGCCTTGTAGTCAGTGTGGGTGGAAAGTTGGTCGCAGTTTCCCACACTGACTCCCTGAATGCTGTGGTCAATGAACAACAAAAGGTCTTTGAATGGAGCTTTTGTGACTGATACTGGACGTGTGTTGAAGTAGAAACAGAGTCTGATGTCACCAACCATCTGGAGGGAAAGAACGCCATTGGCTTGTTCTGATAGTATGTAAAGTTTGAAATTACCATTACATTTTCATCTTGAAGGGTCAACTATTTTTATGTGCCGATAATTTAGTCAACTTCCAATCATTGTCGTAAATTTTGACCATCCAATCATAATTGTGCCTTTGTATCAGCAACTGGATAAAAGCTTCAGCTCTATAGATGAGGGTGGGCGGTTGAAGCAGCTGTTTCCTGAAGTGTGCCAAATCCCTTTGGAGAATAGTCTGCTGCTGGTGGGGTTGAGGATGCTAATCATGCTAAACTCTGCTCTCCAGAGTTTTCCCACACTGTCCATTGAAAGAAATTTCAAATATACCTTTGACATCTCTTTTGTTTTGGAGGCCATTTTGTTTTTTCTTTCTCTTTTACTTTGTACAGCTCATCAAGATTTCATTTCAAAATATATAAAGTCAAAATTGGGAGTAATGGCAACCAGCGGAGAAATCGCCTATTTCATTTAAACACTTGAAAAACCTATAGTGTAAATATAACCAATATACACTGAGGTCAACTTGTGACACTTGGCTCTGGTCATATTTAGTCAGATGAAAACACTGACCAGTGTGGTATCAATACTGAACAATGTTCCCTTTTCTAGTGTAACTGTTGTAATGTCAGAATATCATAAGGCCGCAATCCTAAAATGTTATTGAAACTCAACAATCCAATTATCATACATTATAAATTCTAAATAACAATCCACTTTCACATTTGACCTAAATGACAGAAACTTATAAGATGAGTTTTCAAAGCTGCAACTTCAGGAAATGCCAATGTATGTAAAACTGTTGTTGGTGATTTTGACATCGGAAAAAAGAACTGAATCTATGTTTTGAAACTGGCTCCAAAAATGAAAACTTCTTAGTCTAAGTCCCTTTTAGTCTTTCAGGGCAAAAGTCTGGATGTATTGTCCCACAGGGCTCTGTGAGTGAGTTCACTCTGGTTTCCCACACTCTGTCCTTTCACTGCTTTCACCGGAGGAACAATAGAAGTGTGTCTTATTGTGCATCACTTTAGATACAATATCTGACCTCTTTAAAATAGGAAAGGGTTGACTTGAAACTTTTTACATTAAAACACCTGAAACTGACAATTTTATAGAGGTAATTTTGCTGCTAGATTTGAAATACATGTTTGCTCTATCAGTTTGAAGGCTTGACCTGCTGCATTTAAATTGAGTGACATAAAATTGATAAAGCCACTTCATCAAACATCTTGATGGAACTGTGTCGGAATTTTCTATGCTTAAGTAAGTTTTGCAAACACAGTTAACATGTGTATTGAATTTAATTTCAATATTTTTCAATTCAAGGTTGGAACATTGATTTAAATCAATTACAATGACTGTAGAAAGTCTCTCTTTCGTCATTATAAAGCAGATAACCATGAGACACAAGGACACGAGAACACAAAATTTGTAGCTGGCAGTGTTTGTTTATTCAACAAGGCACAATGAGCCACATCAAGTAAGAAAGTTCCAACTAGAGGTGATGATACATCACAACAACAACAACTTGTAGATTTCTACAAGACACACTGTACTCAGAGAGAGTAAAGGAACAGCTGTCTTTATGAAAGACAAACGATTTACAATATTTGAAGACACAGTACTCACTGTCCTTTGAGATTTTTTTCCCAAATGGATCAAAACATTTGCACTTAATGAACAAAATAAAAAATAGTATAAAGTGACCTTACAACAGGTCACATAGTTCTTAATAACCACTAAACTCAATTGATTCTCAAAATGTACAAATTACATTGTCACTGGAAAACTGTGACATTAAACAAACCTTTTACAGTAGAAGGAGAAACATACTGATCTTACAACAGATCATTTTTCAGTAATCACATAAAGTGAGGGAAAGTCCATTATGACAAAATGTCCATAAAAAGGACAATTTTGAATCAATTCCAAATCATCAAAACCTTTGAAGAGGTAATAAATAACCCTATGGACTATGTTGTACCAACACATGACGCGCAGTGAGGCTTAAAAGCATCACAGGAAAACTGTACCATTAGGAAAACCTTTTAGAAAAAAGGATAAACATTTGGATCTTACAACAGATCAGTTTTGAATCACCAGAGAGATTTAAGTGAGGTAAAGTCCATTATGACAATATGTCCACAAATAGACAATTAAAGTTTTTTGATCAATATGATCAATAACAATCAAAAGATAACAATGTTACCATAGCATTATATACTTCCAAAACTGGAAGTACAGTGAGGCAAGATAATAATTGCTGATGCAATCAGATTTGGTTCATGCATCATGCATGACAAGATGTTCTCTTTCTTAACTTGAAAGATATTGTTGCTGTCATTTCCTCAGGAAATGTCATCTTGCACAAAGAAAACACACAAAATACAGCTTCTGTTCATACAGAAGAACAAGTCCATAAAATTTCACAGAATTCAGTCCAGTAATCTTTGACCAATGTGGTCGTCTCAGTTTGTCTGGTAGTCACTCCAGTCTGTAGGTGTCTACCACGGCCTCCAGGGGGCGCTGTGGGCTGCACTCTTCTCTGTGGTGATGCTGGTCTGGACTGTGGAGCTCAGAAGAGAGAAGTCAGCCTCTCTCAGGTTCTTATCAGAGGAAGACTGCAGCTTGTTGAAGTCGGTCAGAAGTCTTCTCTGGGACTGTGTCTTCACCTGTTCCTTGGACAGGAAGTGTTCCACCTCTTGGACACACCTGGAGTAGCCCTGATCAACAGCTGCTGAGTCCACAGCTTGATGCTGCTGCTGCTGCAGTCGTCTCAGGACACAAACGGTCATCTCCAGGATGTCTGCTTTCTCCAGCTTGGAGTCTGGCTGCTGTTTGAGGAACTCTGGACCCAGGAGAGACTTGAGCTGCTCAATGCTGCTGTTGATTCGCTCTCTGCGTAACTTCTCCACCAGAGGCTTTCTGAGCTGCAGAAAGAAGAACAAAGTCATTAATAAACTTATCCTGGAGTATAGTGTTAGCATTCACAAAGAAACCTTTCATGAAGCATTAAGTTTTCTTGAATCTTCAGTTTACCTTGTGGGTCAGAGTCAGATGCTCCTGAGAATTGGTCATTGCTGCAGTGATTGTAGGTGCCATGGCTGGATCTCTGAGCTGTAGAGGTCTCTGTAGAGAGAATCTGATCTCTGCTGGCTTCATCCCTCCTATTTATAGTCCCACATCTCCATATGAATGTGTGGGTTTGGGTCTGGCTGGAGTTTCTCACAGTCTCAGCCAATCAGAGAGCTCCGTGAGACAATATGGGGTGCAGCACTGTGAATGCTGTTATTGCCTGGGGGACAATGGTCAGATCTCAGGGGAACAGGTGGAGGACTGGGGGGGTGATGGAGAGAGACTCACAGAGCTCTGTGTGAATCTGGGAAAGTGTTGACCCTGTAGAGAGAGCCGATCTGCTGCCTGATGCTGGGATCAATGACTTTGACTGAGCACACGCTCATCATCCCATCACACACGTGAGGGAATAACATTTATGGTGTGATGTATGAATTACATGTATGATAGAAGTAAATATATATATAACTAAGTGGAATTTTTGTTTTTTTCTTGTGTAACTATTTTATTGAGCCAAAACCTGAAATGTAGCAGGTGAAATCACTTTTTTGAATTGATAGTTAAGTTAGATATTTCATTTTGTTTTTAACATAATCTGTTTCACTTTAATTTTGCCTAATCAAAAATATAAGATTTTGCACAACAGTAATATAAGATGTTAGACTGTGATGCCCACTAAGGCACGTAAAAGAAACTCAACACAATAACCATGCTGCTGTCCAGCCTTTTGACACGTGCCTTGTAGTCAGTGTGAGTAACAGGTTGAGCTCAGTTTCCCACACTGACTCCCTGTATGATGTGGTCAATGAAGCACAAAGGGACTTCTGTGACAGATGCTGGCCGTGTGTTGTTATAGAAACAGAGTCTGACATCACCAGCCATCTGGAGGGAAAGGATGCCATTGGTTGGCTCTGACTGTTAGCAAAATTTGAAATCTTGGTGAACAGTCTATGATAGAAAATCACCAAAATGACTTACCATCTCATATCTTGAGTCCAATCATTGTTATTGTCATACATTGCGAACCTCCAGTCATAATCACGCCTCATTACTGATCATCAACTGGATCTAAATTTCAGCTCTACACACGAGGGTGGGAGGTTTCCTGGGGGGCAGCTGTTTCCTGAAGTGTGCCAAATCCATTTGGAGAATCATTTGCTGGCTGCTGGTGGGATGAATGTCATTCACACTCAACTCTGCTCTCCAGAGCTTTCCCACACTCCGTCCATTAGCAGAAAATAGGCATGTGCCCCCCTACAAATGGACTTTCTGAGGATTCTGAGGTAATAATTAACTAGACAGGAATTGTGAAAATTGACTTTTCTTGCTAACATGGGAAATGAACCTTAAAAATGGTCATAAGTTATTCAGCAATGTTAGTTCTGGTTTGCTCTCAATGTCCTTTATGTTCAAGTGGTCTACTAGATATTTCTCAACAGCCTCTAGGCATGTGAACCGTGTGCCGTAGTTTTATGTTTCAGCTGTTTGCTGTTCAAAGCCCGAGTATCACAGGTCGTAATTCTGAGAAACATAGTGTTAAGTAAAATGAACCAAATTCTTATGTTTAAATGTGTTTTACAGGTTAAATTACATAAGTGAAACTTTTTAAAAGACAATGCTAAAAACATTGGCTCTCACTCGATGATTTAAAAAAAAACCCAACTATTTCTTTATTTAGTCAGGCAGCCTCAGTGAGATTAAGATCTGTTTTCCATGAGAGACCTGAGAACAAGAAACATTCAGAAGAACACAATCAACACAATAAACAAGGAATTAGTATAAAAACAGTTACAGGAATCTTAAAAATACATCAGATAAAAAGCTTTAAAATCTCCAAGGGGAATGTAGGACTCTAGTTTGAGGGCAGTTTGCAGTTCATTCCATTTAAAAGGTGTATAGTACCTGAAACCAGTTCTGCCAACATTAGTGGGTACATGGGAGATATCTGAGGTTAAGTAGTTACTGGATTGTGTACTGTAGTTACTAGATTTAAATGAGAGAAGAGATGTGAGGTAGTTTGGAAGCTTCAACAGTAGAGCTTTATAGATGAATAACAGGAGATGGCTGTTTCTTCTTGACTGTAAGGAAATCCATCCAACCGTGTGATACAAAGAAGAATGATGAGTAGAAAATTTGTCATTTGTGATCAAGCGTAATGCACTATGATACACAGGATTTAACTGCTGAAGTGTTGAGGGGTCAACATGACAATACAGAATATCTCCATAGTCAAGGACAGACTTGAAGGTTGACTGACAATATGAAATGAAATGACAATATTCTAAAAAGTGATAATGCTGATTTACATCAGAGGAAGATTTACAACCAAAGGTATGGTTTAAAACAAATTCCAATTTTAAGAACCAGGGTCCCTTTTGATCTCTGTCTCTTCAGGGCAAAGGTCTGGATGTATTGTCCCACAGGGCTCTGTGAGTGAGTTTCCTCTGGTTTCCCACACTCTGTCCTTTCACTGGAGGAACAATAGAAGTGTGTCTTATTGTGCACCTTGTTAGATACAATGTCAGACCTCTTTAAAGAGAGAATGGTTAACTTTAAACTTTATATATTAAAACACTTGTGACTAACCGTTATACCAAAATAATGGTGCAGCAAAACAAACTTTACTTGACTTACTCCATATGAATACAGTGACGTAGCATTGATGATCCCTCTTCATCAAAATGTTAATTGAAATACATTAAAATTTATTTTACTTAGATTTACTCTAAACAGGTATGTTATGAATTAACAATTACTGTATATGCTGAATTTTATCTTAGGTTGTCAATCAAAGGAAGAAACAGTGATGCAGACCTCTATCAATTAAGTGAAAATGAAAATAAGTGTAGAAAGTCTCTCTTTCGTCATTATAAAATGGGTAACCATGACACACAAGGACAGGAGGTGTTTGTTTATTCAACAAGGCACAATGAGCCACATCAAGTAAAAAAGTTCCAACTAGAGGTGATGATACATCACAACAACAACAACTTGTAGATTTCTACAAGACACACTGTACTCAGAGAGAGTAAAGGAACAGCTGTCTTTATAAAAGACAAATGATTTACAATATTTGAAGACACAGTACTCACTGTCCTTTGAGATTTTTTTCCCCAAATGGATCAAAACATTTGCAATTAATGAACAAAATAGAAAAATAGTATAACGTGACCTTACAACAGGTCACATAGTTCTTAATAACCACTAAACTCAATTGATTCTCAAAATGTACAAATTACATTGTCACTGGAAAACTGTGATATTAAACAAACCTTTTACAGTAGAAGGAGAAACATACTGATCTTACAACAGATCAATTTTCAGTAATCACATAAAGTGAGGGAAAGTCCATTATGACAATATGTCCACAAAAAGGACAGTTAAAGTTTTTTGATCCGTCTGATCAATAACAATCAAAAGATAATAGATGTTACCATAGCATTATATACTTCCAATACTGGAAGTACAGTGAGGCATGATAATAATTGCTGATGCAATCAGATTTGGTTCATGCAACATGCATGACAAGATGTTCTCTTTCTTAACTTGAAAGATATTGTTGCTGTCATTTCCTCAGGAAATGTCATCTTGCACAAAGAAAACACACAAAATACAGCTTCTGTTCATACAGAAGAACAAGTCCATAAAATTTCATAGAATTCAGTCCAGTAATCTTTGACCAATGTGGTCGTCTCAGTTTGTCTGGTAGTCACTCCAGTCTGTAGGTGTCTACCACGGCCTCCAGGGGGCGCTGTTGGCTGGACTCTTCTCTGTGGTGATGCTGGTCTGGACTGTGGAGCTCAGAAGAGAGAAGTCAGCCTCTCTCAGGTTCTTATCAGAGGAAGACTGCAGCTTGTTGAAGTCGGTCAGAAGTCTTCTCTGGGACTGTGTCTTCACCTGTTCCTTGGACAGGAAGTGTTCCACCTCTTGGACACACCTGGAGTAGCCCTGATCAACAGCTGCTGAGTCCACAGCTTGATGCTGCTGCTGCTGCAGTCGTCTCAGGACACAAACGGTCATCTCCAGGATGTCTCCTGGACCCAGGAGAGACTTGAGCTGCTCAATGCTGCTGTTGATTCGCTCTCTGCGTAACTTCTCCACCAGAGGCTTTCTGAGCTGCAGAAAGAAGAACAAAGTCATTAATAAACTTATCCTGGAGTATAGTGTTAGCATTAACAAAGAAACCTTTCATGAAGCATTACGTTTTCTTGAATCTTCAGTTTACCTTGTGGGTCAGAGTCAGATGCTCCTGAGAATTGGTCATTGCTGCAGTGATTGTAGGTGCCATGGCTGGATCTCTGAGCTGTAGAGGTCTCTGTAGAGAGAATCTGATCTCTGCTGGCTTCATCCCTCCTATTTATAGTCCCACATCTCCATATGAATGTGTGGGTTTGGGTCTGGCTGGAGTTTCTCACAGTTTGTAGCCAATCAGAGAGCAGGGCAAAAGAAAATTGAATGCTTAGCTTCCACATGCTCAGTGGTCATATAAGAAGGGGACGATAGTTAACTTTAATGCATCACATGTACAAAAGATCAGAGACTCTATATTCAGTCAAAGTGTAAGACTCACTTATATCCTGTAGGATATAAATCACTGAATGACTTACATGTAACTCAAAACATCAGTGAAACATTGATTTGTCAGTAATATGTAACTGTAGTCTACAATACTTCTGAAATCCTCTGAGGTGTAACTTATTTTATTAAAATAGTAATACATGCATGCTGCCTCCAAACCATACATTTATTTAAACTTACATTGTTTTGATCCCAGTTGAATCTTTGTCAGGTCAAGATGTTTAAAAATGGTCACCACATTCACACAGCATGTGTACCAATAGCCTGTTAGACTCTGTGATGACAGGTGTTTTTAACTATTCCAGCCCACCCAATTGTTGTATGTAATGAAATAGTGTACAAGACAAAAAGCATTAAAAACGTATTTATCAGAAAATCTCTATTTATATACATCTTATTTTTCCATTAAGTTATACTATCATGTATGTCCTTTGTTGCTGAGACTATAGACAGCTGTTAACAAGAATATATACCTAAAATATATCTAAATTTACAAAATTGAAAATTTGCAAGAAATATGAAATATAATTTCATATTTTTGGTTCAGACCTCTTGGTGTCAAAGTTTGAAGTGTAACTTAATGCCATATATCCACTATTATGTAATATTCATTCTGAATATTTTGATACCAACACATTCCTTCTTAACCCCTGTCTCTTCAGGGCAGAGGTCTTCTCATCTTTTGTCCCATTGGAGCTCTGTACAAGTGTTTCTCATTACCCATCACTTTAGCTGCAATGTGTAGCCTCTTGGAAAGAGAAAAGATTAAAGTAAACTGTTATCTCCTAAAACACCTGGAGCTGATAACTGCTCTAATGTAAAAAAAAAAAAAGAAGAAACATTTAAATAATGAGAGGCCCATTGAAAATGCCCCCACTGAGTTTATTGACTAATCACTGCAGAAAGAGTGACATAGATGATGTCAGTTTATCCAGTTTCATCGATCCAATCAAAATTACCACATTTAGATTTCAAATAAAATATATGTATTTCAAACTAAGACGTTCATAATCCAGCTGTATCAATAACATAAGTAATTCAAATGCAACAATGGATACTTGCGGTAGTTTGCACGTGTCATAGAGATGGCTATGTTGTTATCATGTGACATGGTGAATTATATTGACCTCTTTCTTTTTTTCTTCTTTGATCCTGAGCTGTAGAAGAGAAGCATATATCTGTTGCAATTATGTAATTTTTTTTTATTTTTATGAATGCCATCTGCATCCCTTATAACCTTATCAAATACTGTCAACAATTATTTAAAGTTCACTCTGGATTTGTGTTGGGCTTTTAAACCAACAGCATTTATCCAAACCTTGGCAGTCCTTGATGAAAAAATGTCTTGACTTATTTATTTAATGGTTAAGAAATGAGTGAGCCAACATGAATCAATGTGTATATCAAATCTGTTTACTTAATATATTGTACATATAAAATTTGGCCTCACTTAATAATGTATTACATACATTAATTCACCTATTCAAGCCAGAGGTTTACTGTTCATATCTGAACATCAAGACGCCCCAAATATCATATGAATGAAAACACAAAACCACCATGTCATAGCTAATTAAAATCTCTTTATTACAATCACATGTACATCATCATATTCCAAAAAGCTTGCTGTTGTGAAAAGTACTCTTGCACAGACAGATGGAGGTGGTGTTGCAGGCTGGATGGAGGGATTGTCAGATGGAGTAAAACAAGTGTTGAGTTCGCCAGCAGCAAGTGTCTCCGCTCCAGTGTGCTTTTAATTTCACATCACATGAGGACAGCAATGCTATTTTCAGCTCTCTGTGTCCTTGTGTAACGTAAGCAAAGAGAGTGAAGGGGGGAGCGGGTGGGTAAGAAAAATTCTTTCTTCGTCATCCATTATTCAGACTGTTTGAGTTACAGCCACACAGAGAGTCACAGAGAAGGAAAATGTGGAAACAAACAGGGTGGTGGTTTGATTCCACGTCTTCCACGTCTGATTCCAAGTGTTTTAAACAAACAGTTTTACATTTCTGTAAATCCTCTTTTTCTCCGTCTTCTCCAGAGTCAGATAAGAAGATGATCTCAGTTTCATCTCTGTGCATCCAGTAGAGAGATAGACCCAGGACGTGCTTAGCTTAGCACAAAGACTGGAAGCACAGCAAAACTGCTAGCCTAGCTCGATCAAAAGAGAAAACCTTCAAGCAACTCCAAAGCTGTGATTTAAACAAGCCGGTTACTTAGGCCTGGCAACCCCTCCATGAGGACAGAACTTTTTATATAGTGCATGCAGTCACTATGCCCAGCTTAGCCTGGTTCCAGACCTCTGAATCTCTCTCACATCCCCAATTTGAATATGCCAGGTGTTGTGCTGAATGATGGCTGTATTCCTGGTTGGAAAAACTACTAAGCCGGGGGGGGGTTGACGAGTAAGAAAAATGTACCCAAGCATGATTATGTTGGCTACTGAAAACAGCTCTTAAATCAACATGCTTCTTGAATCGACAAGATAACTGCTCCTAGCAACCACTACTACAGCTTCTGTGTTGATTAAAAATGACGTTGACGTCAGTCACTGCTGGTTAGAACAATGGTAGCCACCATTGGCTACCCTGATTACTACTGAAAGTCTAACCCTGAAGGGCCCATTCACACTACGAATTGGCAAACACTAGACATAAAGCTAGCTACATCACTAACAAGAATTTGCTTTCCCTCTAACGAAGACATATTTTAGAAAACGCATGGAACACTGGATAAAATACTGGATCCCCTATCACACTTGACCACAAACCATCCTACAGAGCATCTGAATGTTCACTAAACCACTCCACCGAATACCGTTGGTTGTATTTTATTAATTTGCGTTATTAAAAATGTCACTGTTATTTTGAATTTGATTTTCTTACTTGTGGAATAGAACCCCGAGTTTTGGTTTCACTTCAGATTTCTATAAGCCTTTTTCACAGCAGACATTTTGACTTGTCATAGTAGGAAAAGCACAGATGTTACTAATGGCATTTAACAAAGGTTCTGTTTGACTCAAGTGTCCCAGTAAGCCATGACAGTATGAAAGTTAGCCAGCATGCCAGGACCCTGAAACCAAAGCAACCAAAAGGAATTCGGCCAATATTAATTTCATCATTTACACCTCTGCATTTCCTACTGTGACATGTCAAAATGTCTTCCGTGAAAAATGCCTTTTCTGTTGCAATTTTTGTTCTGCCAGAGAGGAAGTGTATCAGCCAGCCTCCTTCATTTTAGGCTTTTGGCTCTTTCTTGAGGCAGTTCGCAAATTGTTGGATTGATGACTAGATTGTTAGCTAACAGGATACAACATGTAAATCAGACAGCTTTGGAGTTGTTAGAAAGTGGGGATTTTTTTAGCCACACCAGCGACATGGCTCTAGGGACGGTAATATCATCCCTGTGCTTCCAATTTTGTGCCAACTAAGCTAAACACATCCTTTAAAACTACAACTTCTTCTTTTTATATTTCTATTTCTACACCTGTTCAATTAATAAGATTAAACAAAATTTAAATTGGACAGCTTTGGAGTTGTTGGAAGGTTTTTTTTTTTGCTTCCAGTGTTTGTGCTAAGCTAGGCTAAACGCATCCTGGACCCATCTCCATACTGGACACACAGAGATGAAACTGATCCATCTGAAACATCTGACTTTAGAGAGGACAGAGAACAAGGTTTATCTAAAATGTCGTAGTGGTCCTTTAAGCATTAGAGCGTCAGTGATCCTACTCATAATTCATGGATGCCACATTTAACATTCAGAACAAACTGAACCACTTTCCATGAATTTTGACAATATTGTGAGTGTTAAACGTACTAATACTACAACGTTAATCTCTGTGCTGTATATACAGCCTCCATAACACAGCTATAAACCTACAGAATCACATGATAAACCACTGGAGGCGTCTGATGGCATCAGCTTTTCCTGTTACTCCAACCTCATCTGCACCTTCTGACAAAATCAATATGTACATGTCATAATGACACAAAACAACAGTAAAATTCAATTAAGCCATTTTAAGAGACAATAATATTCACATTTTGTGTTCACTCTTTGAAAATGATAAATCAAAGTTTCACCAGCTTTTATGTAAATTAAGTAGTTTTTAAAGATTTCAAAGATCATAAAAACTGTTCACATTGGTTTTGTAACCATCACAAGAAAAATATTGAAATATGTCCAACACAATGACAATAAACAGATTTTTTTTTCCTCCATAAATTACTATGATAGTTTATAAAGAAAACATCAACACACACTGTCGTTCTATCTACAGTCGTTCCACTGGCCTCGGTCCCTGGTACAGAAAGGTAGGGAAAACTTTTTGTATAAAAAATGATGTGCAAAAAGTTGTTTTCTTAGGTCCCTCTCATGGAAAACAATGTAAAGAAATAATGTAAATATCTACATAACCTTTGCTCTTGCCATTTTAGATTCTAGGATTACTGTGCACTTGTGGTGACTCATCACTTTTGTGCATCTGTTTGATTTAAAATGAGTTACTGCATTCGATACCTGACACGTAGCGCAAACACAACACTGTCATTGTCGTATTAAAACTAGCTTGAGGTATTATTGCACATTTTCCCAAACTGCAGACCTGGAATCAGCAGATTTCAGATTTACTCACACTCTCTTTTAGTGGAATGTCAACAACGCTGACTTGAGCTCTGTCTGTCCTGACTGTACAGACGCTGCAGCAGTCTGGACAACCTAACATAAAGTTGACTTGAGGTGTATCTCCTTTTCGTTAAAATGTTCTCCACACAGTCAATGCATCTCTGTAGATTTCAGTAAACATGCATAAGCTGTTACCTGGGTAGGTAGATCTGTAAACATCTTGCCAACAGTAAAGACAACAGCAGGAACAGGGAGCCATGAACCATGAAGGGCCAAAAATCTTGTGCTGCATTCACGCCATGTCAGCAGAACGAGGGAAAAAAAACTCCCGTTATTCCGACTTTGGAACATTCACACTGGTGCTTTTAGACATCGAGCAGCTACAGCTGCTACTGACTGGGTGGCAGCAGGGCACTGTCGGCTGTCCATCTACTCTAATCTCATCACATAGCTTAAAAAGGCTGTTGTAGCTGAAAATAGAGAGAATGGTTAGAAATATGACACAATTAAAATAGCAAGTTCAGCTAATATCATAAACATAGCCTAGACTGGATAATCAAACTTTGAAGCTGATGGTCAGAGACCATTGTTTTTAATTGATATTTTTTGAAGGCGAAGAGGTGTATAATTCACGGTAGGCCTACTTATGCCCATAAAATTAGCTGGATGCATTAGCTGTATTGTTTTAATTGGTGTGGTATCTGTTGTGACCATGGTCACACCGCGAGCTGCAGTAGCACATTAAAAAAGGTCTGTCATCATCGCAAATAACTGTGCACATTCACAAGAGTGTCTGCCTGCTACCACCTACCTTGGCAACCATGCGCTGTTTGAAACAAGTTGGTTGCTAGCCGTGTGACAGATAAATTGACAATAAGTCTAAATTACCTATTTTTATAGTATGACCTATTTGTTTTAGATAATAGATATGCTATTGCGGATTTGTGTTACAAGTCCCTAACACAATTTGTAGAAGTGTATAGCTGCTTTTTAATTATCTGAATCAGTATCAGTATTAATAGTGGATCTTATTTAGATGTAACTGCCAGTGGTGGTGACTTTGCAACCATTTTGCCAATGTTTTTGTTGTCATTTCTTCTTTTCACCAAGTGGGACATATCGTAGCTGTCAGAAATTCCTGATACCTCCAACTCAGAATTACAACTTGGAGGTTGGCGTGAATGTGTTTAACTGACCTGCACATAAGTACGGTCTGAATGATATGATGTGAATGCAGCATAAACTCCACCCAAAACACAACAGCAGCTGATTTTACAGATCAAAGCTGTGGTCGAAATCCTCTGCAAACCTCCGTGGTACATTGTTCCCCATCCCTGATCAACACGGTTTGACTAATGTTACACAAGCAAGTAAATCAGGTCGCGTTTTTTAACATTTTAGTTACAAAAGCTCCCACCGATTGATATTTTAATTGTAAACAGAGTTTCTATAAAAACCATTCAGGATTTGGTATCAAATCTCAGTTGTCATTGTCTGCATTGCTACAGTTGATGTGTTCTGTGGCCCTGATGTAAAAGTAGTCGTATGTGATCTATTGTTAGTGCACTTCTAGGTACATCACGCAGAACAGTATTGCTCCCCAAAATCTCATGGTCTGTTTGAGGATTTGAGTCCAAACCCAAATTTTTGTAATTTTGTCAAAGATTCTGTGAAATACATGTAGCATAAGATGTAGCATGAAACACATGATGCAAACATACACGCTCATCCGACCTTGTTAGATTGTTTGTCATTACAAGCGTCATGCACTGACACACACATTTTGTCCAGAGTGCTGTACAATGGTGACACACCCACACATAAAGCTATCAGTTTAGGTGATGTACAGCGATAACAGTGAGGTTCCCTCTCTTGCGCACATTCATTAAAGGAACAGTCCAACATTTCTGTAAATCCTCATGTCTTCCCCAAAGTCATATGAGAAGATGGATATCAGTTTCATCTTTGTGCTTCAAGTACAGAGATGTGGATAACTGAAGTCTCTAAAATACTTCAAAGAAGAGCACTGGCAATAGGGTAGATGGCAAACGGTGTGCGTACAGTCTGCACAGTCATATATTTAGGGGTGGCATAAAAACATCCTAAAGTACAATTTGGGCTTGAGTTAGCTTGATGACGGAATTTATGCAGATGCAGTATGAAAGTATAATTTGCCCTTAAGAATGTGCTGTTATTTAAAATAAATTGAGCTAAGATTAACAAGTCCAGTTAACTGCTGTTTGTTTGTCAGATTGAGCTAGGCTAGTAGTTTTCCCCTGCTTCCAGTTTTTGTGCTAAGCTAGACCTGGACCTACCTCTGTACTGGACACAGAGAGATGAAACTGATATCCATCTTCACATCTGACTCTGGCAAAGACAGAACAAGAGGACAAAAATGTCGTATTGTTAGCTTAACATCACACACACTCACACACAGAGTTACAGTTAGACATGGTGTCCATGCAGTTAGACGGTGGTGACCGTCAGCAGGGAGCTGGGACACAGCATGTCCTCCTGGTTGTCCAGCCTGGTCCCATGAGTCAGCAGCTCCTCTACTGTCGTCCAGTCATCCAACAGCTTCCTGTTCCTCAGACGACTCAGCTTCCTCTGACTCAGCTCCAGGACCGTGTTGCACCGCCCTTCTGCAAAAGCTCCGCCCACTCTGCTGTCCAGCATACCTCCATCTCCAAAAGAGGCTCCTCCTCCTCCTGTGATGGCTCCTCCCCTGCTGATGGCATCTCGTATAGTCACTCCTCTGGCCTGCAGCTGCTGCTGCCTCTGCTCACGAGCCAACAGGAAGTGTTCCCTCCTCTCCGTTCGACTCCAGTACCGACCCATCAGCATGTCGGTATTGGTCTCCTCATCTGTGCTCATCCCGCTGCGTTCATCCGCCAACTGAGACGCCCGATCTCTCAAGAGCTGGCTCCTGGAGATCCGTGAGGTTGTGCTGGGTTTGGAGCTTAGATCAAGTTTAGGCTGCAGACCAGAGCTGGGATTAGGGCTTGAACTTGCATTCATGTGTCCTTTCTTTGTATCCCATCCAGCAGCAGAGCCAGCCCCTGTGTGGCCCTCTAGGGTGCTGTAGAGACCTCTGCCACCCCCACCACCCTGACACTGACGGCTGGCTGGTTTCGGCCAGGTGTCGTTGACGTCTCCAGCCTGAGGAGGATGGACCAAACTCTGGAGGTGCTGCTGCTCTCTGGCTCGGCATCTCCCCAGCTCCTGCTGCCTCTCTCTGTCCATCTCCTCCTGAATCTGTGCCTCCCTCTCCCTCTCCAGCTCTTTCTCCTTTTGCATTTGCCTTTTTTGTTCCAGTTCCCTCTCGATCTCTATGTCCCTTTCTGTCACCATAGGCTCAGGCATCAAGCGTCTTTCTTGTGAGTGCCACCAGTCGTGATGAGTGATCTGGCTGTTAGGATTGTTGTCAAAGCATCTCTCATGGGTGTTGGCACCCCTGATATGCCCCAAAGATGTGGGGTGTTGTTGGGGTGAGATGGCCAGGCCTGCTGGTTGGGAAGCCATCACACCTGCTACTAGCTCACCTTCTTCTGGCAGGCCCAGCGGCAGGACATTACATGGCGCGACACCTCCACAGTGGTGCAGGGTTGCTGCACAGTAGGAGGGGGAAGCTGGGTGGCTGGCCCGGCGGCGGTACTCCTGCGGAGGAGGGCGATGGTGCAGCGTTCGGCTTCTTCTCAGCATGCCCCACAGAACTGGAGCCCTGGTGGTGCTGCTGCATGGGTACTAGTGGTCTCCGGTGGCTGGAGGGGGTGCTGCAGGTGGAGAGGACAGGGGCAGTCATTCGTGAGACTGCGGCATGGGCGTGGGAGGGGTTGAAGAGGGCTCCACTGCTGGAGCTGTGACGGTTGAGACAGGGCCGATCAGCTTTATGGAACTGGACCGATGAAACCCTGGAAATACAAACAGCGAAGTCAACAAACAAACAGCATCGAAACATGTTTGAGGACATAGATGTTCAGAAGTCAGGGGGGTGGTTTAATAAAAACAGACTTCAATCTAACAAATAGATGAACTTCATATAGATATTTAAGTTTCTGTGTCTATTGCACAAAGCTATGAAATTCTTGACTAATTCGTTAGGTATTCTTGGAAAATTAACACAAATTTTTAGCTTCAAACATTTGAACAGCTCAGCTTCGTTAACTCCAGAAAACTTGTGTTAACTGTGTTATTTTATTTTTTATTATTGGTTTAATGTAGATTAAAGAGACAGAGATAATCTTGTTTAAACTGGTTTTAAACAGTTTTGAAATATTTATTCATTGGTTCAAAATGGTTTTAAACCATAGATAAACTGCACCAGTGGTTTAAATCAGACTAAACTGGTTTTCAACTGGTATAAAAAAAGTGGGTTAAATCAGCTTAAACAGGTTTTAAATTAATTTAAACAGATTTTAAATTGGTTTAAACAAGGGGTTAAACCTAAACTGGAGATGTACTAGTTAAACCGGTTTTAAACAGGTTTAGTCTGATTTTTAATGGCTTTAACCTAGTTTAAACAAGGGATTAACTGGTTTAGGCTGGCGTAAATCGGGGACATACTGATATAAAATGGTTTTTAAATGGTTTAAACTAGTGGCACATTATTAAACTAATTTAGATTCAAACCAGGGACTAAACTGTGCTCACTACTGTCAGTACTGAAACCAGCCCCAGATACTGTTGTTATGAAATTTGATCTTCTAATTACACCTATTCTGTAATTTTGCAGGGGCAGTTATTCTGCCAGCTGCTACCTGAAAAGGCCACGTTGTGGGAGGTCCATGACAGGCCCAGCACCCTCCTCCATCCCGAGCTGCAGGCGCTGACACTGAGGCTGCATGGTCAGGGCCTCAGGGATGGCCTCCAGCAGCTCGCGGTGGCTCTTGGGGCAGCTGTCACGCCGCTCCCGCCTCTCGCAGGGTTCGCCCTGATGTTGCAGCCTGGCGTTGTACAGCCGCATTCGCTTCTCCAGCAGCCTCTGAAAGTGCCTGAACTCCCCAGTGCTCACGCTGTAGAAGCCCGAGTCACTGAGCTCTGAGGAGATAAAGGACTCAGAGGAAGGAGAGCCGCCACCTCCGAAGCCCCCACAACCCCTGGGACGAGAGCCCCATGTGAATGACAGTCCTCCAGGCCTCCCTCCTCAGTCTCCAGCCCCGAGAGGTCCCCCTGGTGGAGGGAGCCATCAGTCCAGCCCAGACCACTGTCCAGCTCATGGTGAACAGGCAGGAAGCCCATAGGCTTCTCCAGCATGAAGTCCTCATCATCCGTCTGTAACAACAGGCCCCCACATTTACACAAATACACACACCAAAACACTATAAATAACCTAAATAGATAGCATATTTTTAGATTTTATCTGTGTGGGACCTTAGTACCTTCTGAGTAATGACTAAATGTCTCTGTAGCAGTGAGAAACTGTCAAATACTGAAGGTTAGTTGTGAATTCTTGGTTATATTCTTAGTCTATTTATTCTTTGATCAGATATTTCCTGATTTAAATACTTTATTCATTTAATGCTGTAATTAAAGTTAATGTATGACTGATTGACAACATTAAACTGATGTATATGAGAAGTTTAGTTAAAGAATAAGTCTGCCGATATTCTGTATTTTTCTTTTCAACAAATCCTATGAAAAGAGACCAAAACCAACAGCATGTTAGTAATCTCTCAATACTTTCTGACTTCCTTACTCTGTCTGTGGCACTGGTTCCTACTGAACACATTAATCTTAATAAAAAATACAGCTTACAAATATAAAGTTTAATTTTTAAGAAATGCTCAGTAATTTCTCAAAACAGCTAGTCATTGTAGTTTTTAGCAAATATGTTGACAGTAATAAATACCAGACACTTTAAATGACAATAAAGGTTTTTGTAGAAAACAGATTATTATTATTCCTTATGCACTCTGGGGGCAACACAGTGCCATAAAAATGGCCAAAATGCACTGCCACACCTTCTGCACATTAAGTGTGGTGCACTTGAGGATCACTAAATACATTTTTAGTAATTAATTAATTAATTAATTATTGATATTTGTTTTCTTTAGATAGAGTGATTAAAAACCATTGCAACAACCCTCACTCTCAGCTTCTGTCATTTCTACCCAGAACGAGAAAGCTATTGAAATATTACATATTAATATTATTTTGGAATCAGTGTTCAAACTCAGTTTGACACAGTTATTGCAAAATGACAAAATGCAGCCCTAGCTGTAAGATACATAGCAGAGTTTTAGATACCTGACTGTGGCAGCCGTTAGGTTCTTCTAAGTTTGCATTGCAACATCCCATCAGGCAGTTCTTTCCCTTTGGTCCACGACCAGTCAGTTCTGGATCCTGAGGGATTCATGATGTGAAACAAAGAAAATAAACAACACAAAGCTTCTGTATGTTTATGGGTAGTTCATTTATTACCCATATATTTTATGTGCCTGCCTGCAAGCTCTACAGGGCCGTACATGAAAACTGAGGCAAAATTAGTGTATTTAGCCATATTTTGATAAAATAAAGTTACAGACGAACACTACAGAAGTGGATTAGGATGGAGTGATGGAGAAAAATCTATTGACGTTTTGATCTTTTTTTCCGATATAAAAAGGACACAATCTCCCAATTTGTCTTTTCATTTTTTGTTCCTGCAGAACTTCAATGCAGTTTTACACACTGTAGGTGTTCAATCACAGTTGTGTGGGGGCGGCCAGACATTCTACTTGGTAATTGGCAGAGCATTTAAAATCGCATCGGTGATCTCTTTGTCAGCCATGTTTGTTAAATGCAGCGTGGGTAATGTCCAGTCTGTTGATCCCCAGAACAAACCAGTGTTTGTTTTGATCAATTCAAAGCATTTGAAATTGATTGTTGCTAAGGCCGGAGTGATGTCCAATATTTTTTTTGCATATTGATGCAGTTAAATTGTAATATTTATATTCAATTCACTGAGCTGTGTGTGTGTGTTTCTTAGTGTCACCTGGTGGCCGATGTCCACAGTGTCCCGTGGGGAGGTGGACAGGTAGCTGTACCGTCCTCCATCACAGTGATCTTGTGGCAGAGACAGATGGCTGTAATAATGTCTGAGACAGAGACAAGAACACAGAATTAAGACATTTTCAAGACTAAATCATTGTTTAAAATCCTGTTACTAAGCAGAACTAAAGACCCTAATATACTCCAAAACAGACAGGTACATGGGTCCGTTTATATGACACAGCATAAGCATACATATGCGAACATATTTTCACATGTGCAGTTGATGTGTACACTCCCTGCAGTAATAATTTTTGAGCTGCAAAAATTTGTAGATACGGGCAAGTGACAAAATTAATGTCACGCGCACCCTCTGTACTATGTGGACGTGAAATGTGAGCTTAAGGGTGAAGATACAGTATGTTGAATTATGTCATACATTAATTTCCTCATTACTAAATACAGTCCAAAAAACCAATATAAGAATATAACTCTTATTTCTATTTTTCTGATTTGTGAATTTCATAAACAGTAAATTTTCCTCAGATATCATTAGAATATCTGATAGTTTTTTCTTTTGCTGTGCATACTCTCATGAGGTACGTACTTGTCAGTGGTTTGAAAACTACTTACTGCGCAGGTGCACGGTGGTTCAGCACAGCAGCAGCGTTAGCAATCCAAAGTAATGTCTCATCCAACTCTGTGTGATCTCATTTAGTGTTTGAGTAAAGTCATTTTGTCCATCATTCCTGTTGATCATGATAACTTTATGCTCACTAACGTAGTTGCTGAGTTCTAAGGCATTTTTTTTTAAATGTCATAGCTAACAGCTCTCCACAGAAATCAGACTATTACTAGACTGTACAGATCCTCATCATATTATCTTTCTGTGTGTGTTTGTGTGTGTGTACCTGTCCTGGTAGGAGGGGCTGGAGGCATTAAGCCCCGCCCCCATCCGTGGGAGGGGCAGGTTGAGGTGCTGCAGGTTGAGGGGGAGGGGCTCCCAGGTTCCCCTGTCTGCCTCGGTGCCACACCCCCTCTGACCCTTGATCTGCATGGTGATTGGACGCTGACTGGCCGCTAGGATCCGCAGAGCATCCCGCTGGCTCAGGTGTGCTAGACTCCGCCCACTCACCTGAGACAAGCAGACAGACGTAGAGAAGGGGTGTGATGTTAGCAAACACGTGCCTATTCCCACATCCAGCAGACACAGAGCAAGATGATCATCCCACTGGAGTCATGTTTGTCAGTGCAATATTCACTCTCCTTTTAGCTCTGGTTTGGTCTCCACCAAGTCCTGAGAAAAATATCTGGTTCTTTAGCTGTTCGATGTTCCACTGTATTCACCAGATAGACACTAACTTTGTCTGTCTGCAGTTGTTGAGAATTCTCACTGGATTCACAACTATCAGAGACACTTTACCGTTGCAATCAGTGGAGCTTCACTATATCTTCTGATCATGTCAAAGCATCTGATTATAATGAGAAAACCTGTGTCTGAATCTCAAACCTCGAGAATTAATCATTTCAATCAAATGTCAAACAGTTTACAAAATGGTCAACAATTTTTTTCTGTCGAACTGTGCAGCAGATCTCTGCCAACTGAATGTGCAACCTGCATCCTTTAGCATCATTAGTATTAGTGTTGGATCAGTTTAATTCACTGAATCCTAGATGACCTCCAGAGACGGTATGTTATACCTGCACTCCATCTATTTTACACATGATGAAAGTATTGTGATGTCATCAGGGTTCTCTCAGCTTGAGCATGAAGGCTATAAATGTATAACAGAAAGCCTGCGTTACAAACTGGAGGTGTGGAGTGGCTGTTTACCAGGCAGAGAGGGTCTAATGACAAGATGCTATCTGGTTGCATTATGGGAAATGTAGGATCCAGTGTTTTGGGAGGTCGACCCATACTAAGGACTAAAAGTCAATGTATCTCGGCCTCTGCTGCACTCTTTTTTTTTATTTGTCTCTCACAAGTCCAACAACTTTATGGAAGTGACAGACTGAATCACTAGAGGAATGCTTTAATCCAGACATGCATTGTGGGAAAACGGCATCAACGATACGATTTTTGTCAGCGTAAACACAATACACAACTGAAAACTCTGAATTAGTCGACATTATGCAACTGGGTCACAAGACACAGCTCTGCCTGCAGACAGATGGTGGGTTTATTCCAGTATGACAAATATGACGAATGTGGACATGGTGTCCACTTTTGCACTAAAGGGTTAACACCTATGAACCAACATGAATCTCATCCTGCTGCTCACAAACACACACACGTTTGTTTCACTATCCCCATGGGGGACAATCATTGACATAATGCTTTCCCTAGCCCCTCACCCTAACCTTAACCATCACAACAAAATGCCTAACCCTAACCTAATTGTAACCTGTACCCTAAAACCAAGTCTTAACCCTCAAAAAGCAGTCTCTACCCGTGGGTACAAAAATTGAGGTCCCCACGGTGACACAAGTCCGCATGGGTTAGTGTGCATTCAGTTTAAAGTCCCCACCAGGATATAAGAACATGAAACAGATGCGTGCACACACACACACATATGCAGATCAGCAGCCATCAAATTAGACGCATGAACAGTATTGTTAACTCCAGCACATCACAACCATGAGTCACCCTCCGCTACATTCAACCAGACACACACGTACACACACACACACACACACACACACACACACACACACACACACACACACACAGCATGAACTGAGAAGCACAAAATGGCACCTGTGTGTGGAGACAGAGGACGGCAGCAGAACGACTGTGAGCCTTCAGCAGATGGAGATGACGAATATGAACCACATTCTTGCACAAATTCTACATATTTGCAAAAAAATTTGACAAACTGTTTGAGATTTAAACACATAAATTAGGTTTATTATCCGCATACACACAAATGCAGAGTCCTGCAGAAATCATGAAATGATGCCATTTTGCATCTGCCTCTACACACACACACACACACACACACACAGACACTCAAACCTGAATGCGCCTTACAGAGCTCAGTTCCATCTTCTTCAAATGATACGTCATAAAACACACATAGCATAATTTATAACATTAAGGCAGGTCTCTGGATGCTCACCGTTTGGTCACCCATCCACGGTCCAGAGAGCCAGCAGCCCATCGTCACGGCAACAGAGGACAGCTGCCTTGGCTCCTATGAAAATTAACGATGCTGCTGTTTCCTCCAGCAGATCGTCGCTTCCTCCTCCTCACTCTCTCCGTCTATCTCTCCTCACTGTGCCTTTCACTATGACTCTCTCCTCAGCATCTGTCCTCTCCTCACTGTCCTCCTCCCTTCGTCTTATCTTCTGTATATCCCTCTTTCTTTTTTCATCTATTTCTTTAGTGTCTCTATCCTCGCCCCTCCCCCTCCTTCACAGCTCCAGATTTTAGCATCCTGCACACACACTTGCACACACACTCATGCATGCGTGCAGCGCTGCAAACAGAAAAATATGCGCAGGCTGACAGTGCGTTCAGAGACGGAGCGGGAAACACATGCAGTCACACAGTGAGGATGGTGTCTGATTGGTGGGCTTTTAAGGGTCATCAGCCAATCAGATGCAGCTGTCTCCCACTGGATGGCTTCCTCTCTGACTGAAACTCCTCAAGAAGCCTCTATGTGCGGGAGGGAGCCTGTACTGCAGCGATACACACAGAAACAGAGGAAACACACCATCCATCTTCTAGCTGTTAGGATCCTCCAGCAGGTGCTACTCAAGGCATGCTGGGAGATGTAGTCCCTCCATTGTGTCTACTAGTGTTCTTCTGTTTCAGATTGGGTCCAAAGTTTCGGGGGAATCTACCCGAACTCAGTGTGCACAAATTGATTTTAGACCGATCAGGAAGAGAAGTTCATTTAAGATGAGACCTGATCCAATATAAGGGGGCTCTCACACGGGCAGTTTAGTCCATATCCGCTGTTTCCAACCCCAGGTGCAACCCAAGAAAGTGTTGCTAGTGTGTAAAGTGTAAACTATCTCAAAAATAGCTAATCAAATCACTTGTGACTCAACTCCTGGTTATATTTTTACGTTTAATTCACAGTTGAAAACTATCACATTCTCTTCCATCTGGATTAATCACTTCCAGTTCAGTACAAAAGTTAGATTTATGCTTCACTGTTTTTTATTTTCAAACAGTATGTTTCTGTATTACATGAGATAAGCATTTGAGGAAGAGGACTAACCAGTGTTTGGCAAATGAATCTTAACATGTTTGAAATGCAAGCCATCCAAGGGTTATGTTACAAAAAATTACATTTTAATTACAGTTCTGTTTTACAATACTGTACTATAACACTAGGGCTAACTAGCTCTGCTCTGCAATACAAGGACAATTTTGTTTCCTTTATTTCCATGTCTTCTAAACAAATCAGATGGAAAGATTAAAAAGTCAGCTGGAGCTGGAGAGTTTTCAATATACGCTAGCTAGCTACAGCTGATAAAATCTGCTAATGACAGTTGTCAGTTTAGCCAACAAAATCCATGTATGTTGGCTAGAAGTGAGAAGCTGCTTAAGCACCCGAGTCACTTTTACGTAAAAGTCATAATTGCAGTCTTATCACTTTCAATATGGCACAAGTTTGAATTGAATACTGTCAGATTAATATAAAGGCTGCAGCAGCACAAGGTAAAATGTGAAATGTGCATTTTGTTCAGCCTTCCACGATTATTTCAATAAATGTATTATGTCAATCTTTATCTCTAATGCACAAAGAAAATAAAATCAGTTTAATAAACCATGAAACACAATGAAAGAGACTATTTGAATTTGCTGAGGGGATTCTCAATAGATCAGTCTGTCCCCTGGCAGGTAAAAGAGGTAAGAAAATACCCTCATACTACCACAGTAATAATCTGACCAGCACTCAGCCTATGCGAGAATAGAAAACACTGTACTTCCTCCTTATCATGACATTTTTAACTCACCACTGCTCTCGCTCTCTGCTACAGGCGTAGCAACAGTAACGAAAGGGGGCGGGGCTTAGCGAATGGTCTCGGGAGTATGAACTCTTTGAGTTATACTTGCAGAGTTTGAACTTGGGTGACTCCCAACTGAGAGAGGTTTTTATCTATCTATGAATATCACATCACAAGGGACATCCTTCCCACCTTAATGTGAACGCAGCTTTCACTCTGATTGGATAGCGGTCTGGCTCCCACTACAGACCGCTGTCTGATCAGTCCTGAGAGGACACTGTAGGAGAGGACAGTCAGAGATGTCTCAAATCCACACTGGACAGAATCAGAAACAGTCGTATGAGAGTTACAGCCTCTCGTCTGCTCTGCAGTAACACACACGTACACATGCATGTAGGCTTCATTTCATCTGATTCACTCAGTGACCCTGCTTAGACTGTTTGGTTGTTATGGTAACCAACTCGCCTGCCAAACATATATGTGTGTGTGTGTGTCGCATTGCTCATTCATTAAATTATCTTTTTAAGATGTGAAGAGCTGAATCTGTGCAGAGGAGACCTGCCACGGTGAAGAATACTGTTAATACCGGTGATACTATGGCAGTGCAGATGTTAGTGATGGTCGTGTGTGTGTGACTTGCTGATGATGATGGGTGCAGCTGGATGCCTGCCGCTGAGCTCTGCCATTTCTATACTGAAGTACGGAGGCGGAAAGAGAGAGAGTGAGTGTGTGTCAGAGTTACACACACATGAACACACACTGTAGAGCCTCAGCTGCGACACACAGACCTGTCTGTGTCTAAAAATGGAAAGCACACTTGCTGTTGCTGAGAAGCCACAAGAAGCTTCTGTATGAAGAGAGTGAGGGATTCATATTAACCTTCACCAGCCTTTGAACTAAGATTTAGATGAAAACTGTGGCAGCTAATGTCAGATTACCAACGTGGCGGGTGTTACAAGGGCGCGATAAATTAATTTCCTTTCTTCTTTAAAAAAAAAAATCCATCCATGGTAATTTCCAACAGGGACGCCCTCCCCCCCTTTACAGTTTCAGTTTGACTTCCTCACTAAAATCTCTCTAAACAGTGTCGTCTGACTGTCCAGCTGCCGTAATCCAGATGAGAGAAGAGAGGGGCTGATAAAACTTATCTGACTCACCTTATGTTTTTACTATGAGCTCAGAGCAATTAAAAGAGTAAGTACATACTCAAATTCTTTTAGGACCCTCTGTCCCAGCATAATAAAAAATGCAACAGTGGACTGGCGGTTGGGTAGGGCAAATGATTGTTTAAACTGTTATAGTTTAAACAAATGAGATATGTGTTAATTGATGAGCTTGAGGTGCTGGCTGGGCTAGCTGTTTCCCCTTGTTTCCAATTTTTGTACTTAACTAAGTTAGCCAGCTGTTGGCATTGGCTTCACATTTACCGTACAGACATGAGAGTTGTATCAATCTTGTTCTGGCTTTCTATGCTCCTTTCAAACGAAGCCAGTCAGACGCCTTACGAGACTTCCAACACGCACATTTGAGTTATCTTTTTACAGTGAGATGAATTTACTTTTAGTCCTTGTTGTACAGATGAGGTGAATGAATGTTTGACATGGTAAGCAAATGTGTAGGCCTATATCTATGGCATCCTTATACATCAAGTTCAAGTCAAACTTGTTTAACGTAGGTTAAAGAAAATTTTTCACATGAATTCAGTATGAATTTTTTTCAAGTATGAAAACAACAAACTTAAGAGCGTGTGTCTTGTAAGGCGTCTGACTGGTTTAGTTTGAAAGGAGCATAGAAAACCAGAACAAAAGATGAAAAACTGTTTCTCTGCAGCGTCTCTTTCCTTTGTAGCACACCTGGTTCAGTTAACATCTTGCCGCACTTGCATGTATGCTACGTCATTGGCTGGCATCAGTCACAGCCAGTAAACTACAGCCAAAAATATCCAACATAACTGGACCCTGTTGTTATGAGCATGGTGCTAAATAAACTATACAAACTGAAAAACAGGAGCCAAATGAATTAAATGCTCTTTCAAAAATGAACTTTACATTTTTCACATAAAGGTCCAGTGTGTAGGATTTAGTGGCATCTAGTGGTGACATTGCAGTTTGCAACCATTTAAATACCGCTTGTGTTTGGTTTGTCCATTCTGGGTTACTGTAGAAACATGGCGGTGCAACATGGCAGCCTCCGTGGAAGGGGACCCGCTCCCTCTGTAGATAAAAACGGCTTATTCTAAAGTAATAAAAAACACAACTATTCTTATTTTCAGGTGATTACACACTAATGAAAACATTCTTATACATATTATATTCAATTTCTTCCAATAGCTCCTCCTAAATGTTACACACTGGAACTTTAATTTCATGTAGTGTCATGTCATATCTGAGGGTGAGTGTGAGTATGTATGACTTTTCTTCAGTCTTCCACAGGTGCAGGAACCAGCAGACACATTTGGCCGCTCAAGCATACTTGTTCTTGTCTGAAGTTTTACACTTCTCACCAACCCTCTGTAGTCTGGTTTAGTGTCTACGACACGGGCTGTAACCCAGGAACCTCGGGGGGGCATTTGTGTCAGCCACTATTACAATGTCTCCTTGTTTCTCCTAATTCTGTTCCACGAGTAAATTCATCTCACTGTAAGAAGATAACTCAGATGTGCGTGTTGGAAGTCTCATAAGCCATCTGACTGGCTTCGTTTGAAAGGAGCATAGAAAGCCAGAACAAAAGTTGAAAAACTGTTTCTCTGCAGCGTCTTTAGTATAGACCCGCACATAATCCCCTGTAAAACCACAACATGTCATTTTTTCTCTTGTATGGAATAAACAAGATATAATGTATTACTTAGTGGGCTTTAGAGATGCTGCCAAGCGGTTTTTGTTAGCTGGCCTGGCTCTGTGCAAAGGTCTTTCCCCCTGTTTCCAGTTTTTGCTAAGCTAAAATAACCAGCAGCTGACTGTAGCCTATTATTTACGGTACAGACATGAGAGTGATATCAAGCTTATCATCTAACTCTCGGCAAAAACATTTCCCAAAATGTCGAACTATTCCTTTAAAGCCCTTTTTCATTGTGCGTTTAGTACAGTTTGTCTTGAACAGGGGCCTGTACAGCAACCAGTCCAGCGCATGGGCGCCTATGATTGGTCGGACTGTCAGAGCAGCGCTCTGATTGGTCAGAATATCAGCACCGGAGCGGGCTGAGCAACATTTTATCTTGACAATTTTAACTTCTTGTTGTTTAGCTGCTGGCTAACCGTTTGACCCATTTCACCGGTTAATCAAGTGCTGAGGCACAGTCTGAAGGAACGCCATTATCAGACACCTCTAAGGTCTTTTTCATGAAGTGTTAACTGACATTTAAACACTGTCGTGACGGAGTGAGCTGTGTTAGCTTAGTGGGCCAACCTGCTATTGGAGTCACAGCTAGTTATTTAGCGTTATCTTTTTAGCTAACAGCTAACAGGACCGACAGCAGCACCACCGGCAGACAAGGTAACACAGGAAACCCGGAGGAACTAGACACCCTAGTTAACTAATAACTTGTTTATAATTTTTACTTCACAGAGAAACGAACAGTCCGTCACTTTAGTCTGAATAGGACGACATCGCTGTTGTACCCCTTTTTAATTTACAAACTACAAATCAAATAGCTGTTATGTTTTCATTCCTGCTGAGCATCTATTAAACTCATCATCAGTGTTAAGATTGCGTCCCTCCCTTCCAGGCAGTAGCCACTGGTTTCACTATGAAAATCTTGCTGCTGATGGATAATCAATCATCAGCACCAGTCAGTAGAATAAAGTTAAGTACCAGTATGTTTTAAAATGTACCAGAAACGGTCTGAAGAATCAAAAAATTAATTAGAAGTCAACAATTCTAAGCAGAAAGTAGGACTGATGAGCTTTGTTTAAAGAAGCTCTCTTAAATGAGTTAAAGAAGAAACTATAAATCATATGAAGTGATAACCATCTGTGGAGGTGCCATAAAATGTTTGTATGTGAATCAAATATGTTCTTAATTGTCGACCTAAAAATTAAACATTTCCTTAAAAGTTTGTACTGGCAGGTTTATATATTTAGAATCAGGTTCATTTTTCGTTTGTTTTCTTATTCAAAACGTTTTCTAAAAATGTCTAGATATGGTTAGTGTGAACATCACAGTAACGTGTGAGGATTTGATTGTATTCATGCTGAATCCATCATGTTATGAATTGACCGATTTAATCTTTATGTTGTGTGAATATTGTGACTTTTTATCATCTTATACATTTCCAAAAGATGGAGAAAGTGTGTCTTTCTGTGCTGTAATGTTGCCACCTGCTAGTCATTCCCTATCTGACTTAAGAGACCTCTGCATTTCTCTGAAATAATGTGTGAGGGCAAGTCTTAACATTTATGAGCGTGCATGACACTTACTCTTAATCC
Source organism: Siniperca chuatsi (assembly GCF_020085105.1). Lineage (NCBI taxonomy): Eukaryota > Metazoa > Chordata > Actinopteri > Centrarchiformes > Sinipercidae > Siniperca > Siniperca chuatsi. The sequence continues at coordinate 7,508,170 of NC_058043.1, read as the reverse complement.
AAAGAATATGAGCACAATTATGTACTTACAATTTTGATAAAATTAAGACTTTTACTCTTGAGTGGTTTTATGGATACTGGCCAGAGGCCTGTATTTATCAAGCGAGTAGAAAATCAGTGCTAACTGACCAAAACTTATCAGAGTCGTGCAATTTTGGTTGTACTTTAAGGTTTTGGAGTTACACCTCATAGGACCAAAGTTGCACCACTCTGTGAATTTCTGGCCAGGTAGAACCAATTTCCTACTCTTAAACGTTTGATAAATACAGGCTCTGATGCTACAACAACAACATTGTAGGCCAGTAGTTGTTTTCAGCTGGTTAACCTGCCTGTCTCTTTCCTCTTCCTCCCCCACAGCATGAACTTCCCCCCCACCAAGCGCCTCCGAGGCCTGAACCAGGATGTAGCAACAGCAGTGGACGTTGATGACCCATTTGGAGATGACGAGTACTTCACCCAGGACGACTTGGATGAGATTGATGTCATCGCCTCGCAGGCCATCACCTCAGCCGCTGCATCTGGGCTTGGGTCTAAACCAGGAACCAAACCGATGGAGCTGGCCCGCGGGTCCGCCTGGCCGCTGTCTGCAGGGCAGAGCAAATCTGTGAGCAGAGCCACAACCAATCAGAGCAGAGAGAACACGTTTGGGTTCAGCATCAGCAACAGAGGGAATGCTGGGATACCAAGCAGAGAGCCTCTCTGTGAGTTCAGAGCTACATACAGTTTGGGGGGGTTGTGAATATATGTTTATATTTAATGGACCAAACCTGGTGGATTTAGATTTCATCCCACTAACTACCTGCATTATCATCTGTCCTTTAAATTCCTGCTGATCATTTTCCAAATTATTTATCAGTTTTTAGCCATTGATTTCACTTAATTTCTATGAAAATCTATCTGCATAATAAACAGTGACTGTCACATAATCTTTCACAGTCAGTTTTTTGTCAAAGTAATGTTACTGTTGTAGACTAAAGCAGCAGTGAAAATAAACCATAAGAGTAGAAAATTACTTATTTATTCCTCTACTGGCATCAAATGTGCCAAATGTACAGTGATTTAAACAATCAGTGTGAGAACACATGCAAATTTATCTGTCAAGGTGCTGAGTCCAAAATATTGTAACTGTGAATTCCATCTCATCTGATCCTGTTAAATTTCTTCTTTATCACATTAAGACAAGTACAGTGCTTTGGCTCTTCGTCTGGTACAGAGAGTCTGTTCCTCTGTATGTGACCAAGAGCCAATCTGCGTTTGAAACGTGCACATTTTAATTGCAATCAAGATGTGAAAGAGGCAAACAGAAGAAAATCCACACCTGAATGTAGACTTCTTTTGTTGAAAGTGACAATTTTTCACCTTGAATGAAAATTAGTGAGTCGTATGAATCCAGAAATGTAGAGAAAATACTGACCGGATCTGACAGGAGAGTTCGCAGAAAAATAAGAAAAACTGAGCGAGTATCTGGTAAGTTTGTAAATCGGTTTGTCTAATCAGTTGCTGTGTGTTGTCACAGTAAACACACTTTTTCTCAGCTGGGGAACTTATGCATTTTTGTACACTGTACCAAGATGTATTGATATACCTATACTCCTGTGTTAAAACCTGCAGAACCACTGCAGTGTCCTTTAATGAGCAGATGTCAAAGTGAAGGCCAAACAGCTAAAAAAAAAAAGTTAATGAAAAAGCTCTGTTGTTTTGTGTGTTCAGGTAACAAGCGGCTGCAGTTTGGGTCAGACAGAGAAGACCCCTACAGTCTGCTCGAGGCTCAGCATGCAGAGCTAAAGAGGAAGGTGAGACTCACTGGTTTCTCACTCTATAAAACTTAAAACATCCAACAGATACAAGATCAGCAGGGCAGGTATAGAAAAAGCAGCAGTTTCAAAACATACTGGAGGATCAGCACAGTGAACAAAACTACATAATCAGAAGAGTGCATTTTCTGTGACTTCATGTTTTTATAATTTTTGTATGTAAAGGGACTTTAAATCTCTGAGAAGCCACAAACCAGTAACAAAGCACTTGTTAAAAATTATAAACGAAACAGGACAGTTCAATATACATAAGACTGATGTTAAATTCTCACATTATTTGTTAATATATCTTTATTAATACGATAAATTTCCCTTAATATTGCTCTGCATGTTTATAAACTATTTTGATAACTTTTTAAAATTTTAATCTCATATTCTACTTTAGGGTGACTTTGTAACATCTGTCCTGGGACTACAAATGAAAAATAGCCTTTTGGCAATGTTTATTAATGTGCACTTACCTTGTTCACCCCTAACATACCTTTTGTTTCCTCCTAAGTAGATTTAAGGTTGTTAAATCATCTTATTCCACACTGTCTGATGGTACATATACAGTATGTTCTGTATCAAATAGTTCCAAGTCTTTATTGAAGCTATATAATGTTTACACTGCCTGAAACACATACTTGAAATCTGATGCATTATCCAGAGATATATAGCTATGTGTCCAGTCTCTATAATTGACAAAAGCAGGTCAGTCATCAATAGTTCAGTTCATCAGTTAAATGTTTTATGTTGTTTTTCTCTGTTTTATATCATTGTAAACTGATCTTTGGGTTTTGAACTGTTGGTTTGGACGAAACAAGACATTTGAAGGCGTCATCTTGGACTCAGGGTCAGTCAGACAGTCACAGTTTGTGAAAGTTACTGAGAGTTTGTGGAGTTGAGAAAAGTAAAACAAGACCTAAAGGAAATGTCTGGTATTTTGTCGGGGGAGTCACAGGTCACACTGTAGTCTATAATTGACAAAAGTGTATTTTTAGTCGTCACAGCACATTAAAATTTGCATATTGATATTAAAACTTCTGAACCTGACCAGACAGTGTGTTGTCAGCTTTCAGTGTTTGATACCCAGTCCTAGTAGAAAAATGTAAAGATATTAAGGATGGGAGCAGTGGGAGGTCTTCCAAAGCAGAGGAGATTTACTATCAATGTGGTTTAATATCAAATTTAGGAGTGACTTGTACCGGCTGAGAACGGACTCTGGATAAATATGTCCTGGTGAATGTGTTTGGTATTAGCTGAAGGAGGTGGAGGAGGAGATTGTGTTGAAGAGCGGGGAGATCCGGGTCCTGAGAGACTCTCTGAAAGGAGCTCAGCAGGAGAAGGAGGCCCAGAGAAGAAAACCAGATTCTGCTGGAGACTCAGAGACAGAAAGAGCAGAGCGACAGGGAGAAGGAGCTCAACAAGAAGGTGAGGGGCTGAAAAACACACATACAGTATACTGTATATAACCCTGAGAATAACTTGATAATGACATGTTGTCTATGTTCAGGTTCAGTCTTTGCAGTCAGAGCTGCAGTTTAAAGAAGCAGAGATCATTGAGATAAAGACCAAACTGCACAGTTCAGACAGAAACAAGACGGCCTCTCCACTGACTAGAAGCAGGTCAGTCATCAATAGTTCAGTTCATCAGTTAAATGTTTTATGTTGTTTTTCTCTGTTTTATATCATTGTAAACTGATCTTTGGGTTTTGAACTGTTGGTTTGGACGAAACAAGACATTTGAAGGCGTCATCTTGGACTCAGGGTCAGTCAGACAGTCACAGTTTGTGAAAGTTACTGAGAGTTTGTGGAGTTGAGAAAAGTAAAACAAGAACTAAAGGAAATGTCTGGTATTTTGTCGGGGGAGTCCCAGGTCACACTGTAGTGGAACAGTTGCAGCTGTGACTCCAGAATGAACATGTATGACTCACCAGTGGGTGTTTTTAAATTGACTTATCACATCGAGTCAGGATGATTGATTGTCATCTGCTCATCTCTAATCTGATAAACTGTACTCTCTTTCTCTCTCCTGTCAGTCCTAAAGTGCTGAACTGTGTCACCCAGTTGCATCATGGGAGCTCCGGCAGCAGCTCCTCCTCTCCAACAGGGAATGGTTTCATGACCAAAGAGACGTTTGGAGCTCATGTCCCATCCAGAACGACACCGGGGAAGACGCCGCTGAAGACACGGAGAGACGGTGGGGACAGAGGGGCATCCAGCAGCAGATCTGGTGACAGACAGGAAGTGTCTCGCCCAGACCCCTTCCTGTCCGTCAGACCTGCACACCTGCAGCACCGAGGTCAGTCAGTCTGTCTGTCCATTTGCAGTGCTGCTTCATTAGAGGGTTAATGGAAATAAATAACCTGCAACACAGTTAAATTAAAATCTCTTTGGTTTCCTGACAGGTAATTTTTAGTTAGTCAGCTAAAATAATTAAGATTTTAGACTCTTAGCCCACTCTTATTTGATTTATTTATCCATTACAAGTATACAGGATTAACAAATGAAAGACACTATCCAGTTGCATTATGGAATTGAGTGTTTTTGGAGCTTGGCCTATACTAGGGACTGAAAGTCAGAATATCTCGGCTGCACAGATTTTGACCTTTAAAAAAAAAAAAAAAAAATGTTTTAAATCTATCTCTCACAACAGCCTCTGTGTGCTGTTCTGTGTTGTCCTCCAGGTAGCGTCCTGCTTGGGTTGTTGCTGCAGCAGCCTCTGTCTCCCAGCAGCCTCGGCCTCTCTCACCTGCTGTCTATGAGTCTGACTGACATCCACCTGACATCCAGGTAAACTCCTTGCACTGTAACCATGACAACATGGATGGTAATGGAGTGTAATATGTATAAGGTGTTTATAGCAGTAACTTCAGAGAGAAATGGATATTGATTTAATATCTGGTGTGTCAGAATAAATCTGGGTAAGGGAGTGAAAAAGCACCACTTAATTAATCCTCCCTCATTACCACTACTGAAGTGCCCTTGAGCAAGGCATTTAACCCCCAGCTACTTCAGTGAAGCAGCACAGTGGCCAACAGATCAAACAAAGAGGATACATGCTCATTGAAAGTCACCCTGGTTTAATAAAGTTAAGGAGTGAACACATCATACCGTGTGTTTAGACAGACAGGATCCTTGAGTTTGTTTCTAAAACAAACACACCAGACTTCCTTTGGAAATCTTGCATTTAAGTCTACATCAATCACTTGCAAAAATCCATATACATGTAGGACAATAATAACACAAGACATTTAAACAGATGTTATGGTGTTATGATCACATTAGCATCTACTGTATCTTAAAAGTGTCACTTAATGCAACCACCTCACTTCAGTCACCACATGGTGTCGCCAAATCTTTAGGAAAAATTCTCTTTTAAAGATGGGGTATGCGATTCTAATCCAGTACACGTTTTTTTGTCAAATTCAGCGAATATCTCCTGTTGTTGTGATGTTAGCTATAGTAGCAGGAGAGTTGTGTGTATCTGGCTGTTAGCTTCTTAGCAACAACTGTAGGGACAGTTTGCTAACCCACAACCTAGCTAAGCTAACTCATGGTATTGGATTTCTCCAGAACTGCACACCCCACCTTTTAATATAAAATAACTTTTAATATAATATAGAAGACTTGAGTAGATAGTAGACTTGAGTAGTAGAAATGATAGTAGTTTCAACAACAGTAGAAGGAGCAGTGGTGGTTGTAGTACTACTAGTAGTACCCATTATAGCTCAAGTGCAAAGGAGCAGAACTGTTATATAAAGACTAACTGATGTGGTCTTGTTTTGTATGTTGTGATTTCAGCGGGCTGTCAGCATATTTACTGCTCCACTCTGATGCTGCAGCCACTGTCAGTGGCGGTGGAGGCGGAGTTCCCAGAGCTGCTCTAAGTCCTGTCCAGAGTCTGGCTGTAACTGGACTCAACATGCTGAGTCAGAGCCGACCAGAAGCTGCATCCAGCAGCAGAAACAAAAGGTAGACTGTCTAACTGAGATACTACAGCTGCTCTGCTGAAACTTTAGTATCTTTGATATCTGCTGCTTACTGAAGAATCCAGAACAACAAAACACGGGTGAAGCCGAACAGTTCTGTGGCCAGCAGAGCCCTCTTGTGGCCAAATGATGTAACACTGCAATGTAGCACTTCAATGACCACATGGCAAAACACCATCATGAGGCCATGTGTTGATGTAGATAATTACCAAAGATTTACAGAATCCCTTTAAACTGTATGCTACATTTTTCACTGATATATCAGTCTGCACATGCAGCCCATAACGCCTGTACACCACTGAGAATTAATGTTTCACCATATTTGAAATACTGTCTTCACACAGAAGTAGCACCTTAAAAACAACAACAGACAACAAACAAACAAACAACAAGATAATATAGACCAGTGGTTCCATCCAGTGGGTGCCTTAAGGCCAAGGATGCCACAAGATTTGTGCATTTGCATTTTTATACTGTACATTCTTCAAAACTTTTCACCATTTAAAAAAACAAAAAACAAAAAAAAAACAAGGCGACATTTTCATTAATTACATTTTTATATAAAAAAAAATCATACACATAAAAACTGAAGGAATAAACATCGAACTTAGAAAAGTTTAAGAACCATTAATACAGCAATTTAGTTTGGCTTGGAAAACTAACATTCACGTAAACACAACATTTTGCAATTCTTGTGTGTGTGTGTGTGTGTGTGTGTGTGTGTGTGTGTGTGTGTAGGTCGTGTCCTGGAGCTGTCCTCCTCCTCCCTCTGTTGGAGCTTCACCTGTCTCGGCTCTGTCAGGCTCTGGACTCACTCCGCTCCACCTCTGCTGGTGGTTCAAACTCTACCGATGCAAGCTCGCTCCCAGTAGGCTGTGCTGATCCCGCTGCTGGGCTAGGGAGACCCGACGACACTGGTTTGACTGGTTTCAGTGTGGAGGACACTGGTTTGGCTGCTCTGAGGCTCCTCTACCTGGTGCTGGCCCACAGTGACGAGGTGATGACACAACAGTAACAATACAGGCACCTGTAATGACCCAGCAGACATACAACTTACTAATCAGACGATACATCTCAAGATTTTATCCCGATATATAGACGTCCAAATCAGAGAGATATCAAATGTTCACTCATTAATTACAACACTGTGCAATTCCATCATTATTGCATCTGTAGCTTCTTTTTCTTTTTTAATTTAGGTTTTATCCACCCAGTATTAGTGTATCTTTCCTTGTTGAAATTGTGGTTAACACTTGGGTGTTGGACATTGGTGTTACTTAATTTTCTCTCAATGAGCGATTTAACTGGCTAAACAACTACAAGTGTATCATTATATTTTTGTTTACATGTGCGGACACTTGCATACTCCCACTCATGACCGAACAACAGTCAGACATTGCTATCCCTAGAGCCACACATATCGGCCAATACCAATGTTCGGCAATATATCGGTGCATCCCTGATTCCTAAATAAAGGTGTGAGAGAATGTAATGTGTGAGGACGCAGGTCAACCTCACCTCACTGTGCCTTCAAGATCACAGTGTGTCACTGGATTGACAATGACATACCCCTCTCTACTGCGACTCTCCCTCCAAAAAAAGTCACTAAAATACCAAACCAACACAGGCGAGGAAAGAACCTCTGCAGGAAAGTACCACTTCGCAGGTGCAGGGCTGCAGTTTGCGCCGTATACCTCAACGATAATAGAGCCCAGAATTTTACAAACTGCGGGATTTCCAGGAATCCAATGAAAAGTGTTCTCCAACACATTTAAAGATCCCCTCCAGACATGTTTTAAGACATGATAATACTCTGCTTTGAATAATAATTTGTGTCTGATATGTTTTTTTAATATGTTCTCCCTTATTGAAAAATCCAGAATCAATAAATATTCAAATATTGTTAATATTTTAAGTTAAACCACTAGACACAAGATGCCTTCTACCTCACTGAGAAGTCCCTTCTCAGTTAACGTGCACTATCGGTTTCAAGTTTCCACATCTCACTTCTGTAAGTTGTGTACTGGACTGTGATTGGCTCCAAACTAGTTGTGTAGAAAAACACAATTTTGAGTGTTTGACCTTGTGAGAAAGTCGTTGCATTGTTTTCAAGCTGAAAAATAAAACATGAATACACCAGGATCAATAAAGTGTTATCTGAATTCATCTTAGTAATGTTCAAGTGTTTAAGTACAGTTTACAGAGCTAATGATCATCTGCTTGTTGAGTATTTTCTGAATCTGCAGTGCTGACCTTTGACCTTTTTATGCTCCCAGGTGGTGGAGGCCGTGTTGTCAAAGGAGAGTCAGAGTGGAGTTACTGACAAGAAGGTACAAACAGAAACACACACACACACTCTTCCACTTTCAACTTTATTGTACTTTATTAACTTTCCCTCTTCACATTCATTACAGTAGAGAGGTGCGATATCGAAATATCAACTTTGTGAAATGAAACTACATATTGTTTGTGTTTATCATAATAACATGATGAGCTTAAAATTAGTCCTTTCCTGATCTTAACCCTCCTGGACAGAGATTTTTCACTTAAATTTCCCCTTAAAGAAAAGAAAAATCATAAACAAATCCTCCTCCCTCCCTCTGCTCTTAGATTGAGAGCTCTGCTGCAGGTGTGGGTCTGTGCTCCCAGAATGCCTTGCTGCAGGCAGTGTTGCAGCTCTGTGAAGCGGGGCTAGGCGGCAGCGGCGGCGGTGGCTCACAGATGGAGGAGCTTGTCCTCAATGCAATGAAGACCCTGTGTGTCCTAATTGAGAGGACGCCAGACACGCACGCCGACAGGTACACACACACATTTAAAGGCTGTTTTTATTTTACATACATTCAGTTATCTGCAAGAAAGAGAGAGATCAGTTCCCTCAGCAGCACCATTACCAACAACCAGCAGTCAGGAGGTCAAAGGTCACAGTAGTAGTTTCTCTATATAATTGTATGGTGAGCGGGGGAGTTAAAGTAAAGTTTTACCTAATTGGGTCATACATTAGGAAGAGAGACTAAGAGAGACTGACAGACTTGTTTAGTCTAGAAGCTGTCATTTGATGCCACATTTTCATACTGATGCCAATAAAAGAAGAATGTTTGAGTTTTTTGATTTGTAAGAACTGCAGGAAGCAGTGAAAGGCGTCATGAAACTTCGCCCACTCTGATGCACCCTTTAACACACATCCACACACTGTTTGAATGCTTTTTTTTTAATCCTCCAATTAAATAATAAAGTATACAGGATTACACACACACATGATGCAACACTCACCTGGGAGGAATAGTGCTGGAGGTTGAGGAGTGGCTGAGCAGGGTGTGTGTGTGTGGGTTTATGACTTTTCCACTGAATCTGTGGTTATATAATATCTGACTGTAAACTACCTGCAGTGGTTTACAGTCACTGTGGTGATGTAACGGAGAGTAAAAATAACTGATAAAATATGAAGAGCTGAACTTCGTGAAGATCACTTGTAGACGTTTCTGCAAATATACTGCTGATATGTTTAAAAGAAAATGAGAATCAGAACAACTTTTTCCAGTGATGAATATCAGCCAATGTGTAGTTATCTCAAACTCTTGCATATCATTATCAGTATCGTATTTATTTCTTCAGTCTGATCAACATTCCAGAAACAAAGAGATTCAGAGAAAGTGCAAATTACTAAATTTCTCTCTCTCTCTCTCTCTCTCTCTCTCTCTCTCTCTCAGGTTGCAGTGTGTGTTGCAGGTGGTGTGTGTGTGTTTGTCCACAGACAGCAGGTTGAAGACAGTTTCAGAGTGTGTGTCTGTCCTCACGTCCATGTCCGACCACCAGACACTAGCTCAGCAGCTCTGCGCTCAGCATGGTGAGGCTCCGCCCTCTCCTACAGCACTGTTACTATAGTAACTCATCTGTAATTTAATGTCACTTATATACTAAGTAATCACTCTTTGATGTTTGTTGTAATGTTTTTTATCTTTATTTTGCTTCACATATTCACTCAATTGTTGAAGTTTCTGCTCCACATGATTTGAATAAACTGACTTCACTGCAGCTGAACATCAGCAGTGTTTGATTTTTTTGTTGTTTCCTTTAGACCCCTGTGTTTTGCTGAAATTGTTCCAGTTCATCAGAACCAGACCAGACAACCAGGCAACACACACAGACTGGATTCTGCTGGACCTGCAGGTAACACACACACTGCAGAGACACACTAACTCCTACATCCTACAGGAGATGTAGAAGAATTACAGCGGAGTTATGGTCTTATTATGTTTAGAACAAACTATTTTAATGCGTTCTGCAGTGTGTTTCTACCTGTTCTGAATCTCTAAACATCCATAGCCTCCTCCAGGCTGCATACCACTGCCTTCCTTATCCATCTCCAACAACTCTGTCTTTTGTGGGTCTTTGTAGTCTCAACGCCATGAATTGTTCAAATGGGGCTAACGGCACACACTTTGAGACAGTTTATCTTTGAAGAAATTCATGGTGTTGCACTCCATGAACTATAGAAGTAGTTGTGTGAAGAAGGGGGAGAGAAATGTTTAAACCACCTCCACATACCCGGTCAATCACTGCACAAAGTGGTCGTGAATATTGGTTTGGAAATTTACACAAAAAAAGACACTGTTAGACGATCCAACAGGCACTTACTCCCAGCCAACCTAAGCAGAAAATTGGCTTGACGTTGGAGGGTCATCAGTTGATCTAGTTCACTTGTGCTCTAGGCTATAACAGCTGGCCCATGTGCTTATTCTGTCTCTTTCTTTAGCCTTCATCCACCCTGCTTTGTCTTCTTTTCATTTTGCACCATCCAACACATCCACAGCACATATGCCACACATCAATGCTGCTTCAATTGCTGATTTCCATATCCTAGTTAAGTTTAGTTGAATAAATCTTAGGTTAAAACTTGTGTCTTTCGTGGACTCCAGTTTGTGACAAGGACACTGAGGCCTTTACACCTGTGAGCAACACACTTAATACACTGCTTAATTATCAGAATCAGAAATACTTTATTGATCCCAGAGGGGAAACTCTTTTGTTACAGCAGCTCGCCTTTACGTCAGTGCACACAGGAACAACAAGGGGAGATATAAATATATATATATGTATATATATATATATATATATATATATATATATATATATATATATATATATATATAAAAAATAATAAAAACAGGTCAGTTAACAGCTCATACCTATGATATTTATCATCATAATCAGTCCTTAAGGCACTGAAGCAGGAAATCAACCAGCCAACGTGTTTAAAGCTCCTGTTTTCTGATTGCTTTTGTTTTAATTTACTGTTGATAAAACTCATTCGGTGTCCAAGTGTTTAGTTTCACTGACAGCAGCTTAACAGCAATTTAAAAAATGACAAAGTAGAACTGACAAATGAAAATTAATTTATTAATGAAAGCAGTATTAGAAGATAAAGTGAAGTGAGTGGTGAGTATGACATTAGTTGTACTGAATGGAATTAGTGCTGTGGAAATGTACATTATACTGAATTTATCATTTGAACCATTATAATACAGGTTATTACACCCCTCAATGTTTTTATAAAGGCTCTGCATTTGTTTGTGCCAGCTGCAGCTAATATCTGAATGCAGCTTTTATTTTATTTGAATTTTGGCCATTGTTGTTTTTGTGTCTCAGGTGGTTCGTTTGCTGAGCAGACTGATGACTCAGAGAGCAGAGAGCACAGATCAGCACAGCACCTGTCAATGTTGCACTGAGGTAAACCTCTCTGACCCTCTGCTCTGTCTCTTGATACAGTGACACTAAACTTTGTGTTGCACCTTTCCAAACAAGCCTCTCTCTCTCTCTCTCTCTCTCTCTCTCTCTCTCTCTCTCTCTCTCAGTTGGTTCAGACAGTTGTGATTGTTTTCCATCGTCAGTGGTTGGATCTTCGTGGTTCTCAGGAGCCGACAGACTCAACAGGTCAGTCACATTTCAGGCTGGAAATACTCACCAGCCCATCCCTAAAACGGTTCATTACACCCAATAATTGTCTCTAAAATCATCAATTACCACAGTTGTTTTTTTTTTTTCGTGTTTTTCCTTCAGGCCTGGCCCTGCCCCTGCAGCAGTGCTCTGCCCCCTCGTTGCCATGGTGGCGCAGCCCGGCGGCGTCTCTGCTCAGAGAGTGTCTGCTGCTGCTGCACTGGCTGCTGCTGCATCACGGCAGCTTCTCAGAGAGCTGCAGGCCGCTGCTGCACATGTATGACCAGGTGATCCCTGCTGTACGAGACACGCTGAGGAAGATCCCCGAGCTGAGCGAGAGCGAGGGTATAGACACACACACACACCCACACATATATACACTCACACAATGTTTTGTTGGATACTTCTGTTTTTCCAGATCAGGGGTATCCAACTTCATTCCATGGACAGCCAGCAGGTTTCCATTTCAGCCAAACTCACCCCTGAAGCCTTTTGTCTTGTAAAAGTAAAACATGAAATACTTTCATTAAAGCAGAACATAAATCCCACATTTGTGGAGCTGGTCTATCAGTTACATCTCTCCTGTCAGGCTCTTGAAGCGATCAGATATTATCACCAGCAGTTAGCATTTTTAGACTGTTAAACTGTCTGTTGGAGCTCTTCATCATGGCATCCTGTGACAGCGGTGATTTTTGGCCGGTTGACAGATGATTTGGTCGGGAGATGCTTTCGAATCATTTTCAGTTTATTTACTTTAAACACGTTACACAAGTAAGTTAACTGGGACTTAACACTTTAAGGACTGACTATCTCTAACAAGCACACTATAAATGGACTTGAAAAACTTGCTAGCCTAACAACATTAAGGCTACAGTCGACCTGCAATGCAACACTTGCTTGTTACACTGGTACTCTCTCCATTTAAAAAGAATATCTGCCATTGTGAATATGCAAATGTATGGTCCTCAGATTTTATACAGTCCCCAAAAAAATAATGTCTTATATGTGGGCCATATGGTACATCTGGTTACACCAGTTCAAACAGGTGAATTGCTAGATGACAGTTTATGCAGTGCTCCTGTGTGATGTAATGCCTCTGCTTTTTTACCATTTCCACACTATAAACTTCTTTGTCACATATATTTTTATTGAAGCTCTGTTACTGTTCATACAGTTGGTACAGCTATAAAATACATCCAGTACAAGAGAACACAGAACACGGTAAACCCACAAGAACACATAGTGAAGAGTGTACAAGGTCACAAAACAGTCATCAAAAAGAGTGGCTACTGGGTAACACTGTTTTTCTTTCTAAGAGCTGTCTGATAAAGCGTGAGAGTTGTCTCTTGAGTTGATGTGGACTTGGACCAGAAAAGCAATGAGGGGGAACAACATTTTCCTAAAATCCTTAAGTTTGCTGTTTAAAGCAAACCTGATTGTTTGAAGATGGAAGGTAGCCTGACAAATCATTTAGCTGATGTTGTACTGATGGTGGCTCTGGTGTTTTCCAGTGTTGTAATAAGAGGTCACAAGGCATCAACAGTCTTTGTGGCGCTCTCAAAGTGGACGGTTTCTCTGATGTGGCACCTAAACTCAGGTTACTAAAACCAAAGCTTCCTAAATTTTAAAATCTGTATGTACCTCACTGCGTAGAACTCATGGGATTATTTATATTTAAGGTAGCATTGGGGATGCTGTGGCACTAAAAACTGAGTTGCAGCCCGCCATGACTGATCCAGAAACGCAGAATTTTATATTGACATTGACATGGAAACTGTATTTAATGCGTATCGATCACATCGTGGCTGATACCTGATCCATTTAATCAGGTCAGGATTGGTGCATTCCCCTTTATACATGTAGTACACCCCTAGTTTCATCATTCAGTAAAGTTATAAGGTACAGTTAAGAAATAACTTGTCCATATACATTTGGCCATATAATGTAACATCACTCAGAACTCTGAAGTAAACAGACTCATGTTTTCTTCTTCCTGTTTCCTGTCTGTCAGAGCTGGCGTTGGAGGAGATCTGCCGCTCGGAGGGCGATGACACTGATGACATGGACACTGATGCTGGCTCCTGATTGGCTGCTGCCACGGACTCCACCAGTGACCAATGAGCAGACATGTGGGACAGTTTACTGACTGTTGATTGGAAACTTTGGAAACAGACAACTTTGGCTTCTGTCAAAGTTTTCTGCGATGAAGTGGATGTTGGAGCGAAACAAAGGATTAGATTCAGACTGAAGTGATGGGCAGAGTCACAGGATTTATTCTGCCGCCTGATGCAATTTAACAATAAAACAAGAAGGTGAGATAAACTGCTGCTGTTAGGGTTCATATTCTGTATATTGTTTGTTTGGGGCAGTTGAGTCTGCTGTTACTTCTCTCTACTATTTCTTAACGCTACTTTTTTTACTGCTTTATACTCTTGCCTTATAAACATTTCCACCTTACTTTTAAATATTTTAATAATAATATTTTTACAAAACATATGAGGCATTTACTCTTTGATGGCTATTGTTAGGATTTTCTCAATACTACTACTGCTTATCAATTCCTTTTGATTACTGTGCAAAAAAGAAGAAATGAAGAACGGAATGAACATAAATGTGAAGAGACTCGCTGCTGGTAGAGGGAGGAGAGGCTGGTTAGTCTATAAGTCTTCAAGAATTTGTCAAATCGTCAAAGAAATAGTTTGACATTAAATTAGTTCTTACTCGCTTTTGGAGGAGAGTTAGAGAGGAAGATCAATATCACTCTCGCATCTGTCCATTAAATATGAAGCTACCGTAAGCAGCCGGTTAGCTTACTTTAGCTGGGAACAGGGGGAAACAGTTAGCCTTGCTCTGTGCTGCAGTTACAAAATCCACCTACCAGCACCTCTAAAGCTCACTCATTTACACTTTATATCTTCTGTGTTTAATCTGCACAGAAACCAAAGCGTGAGGTTTTGTGCCGGACTATTTCTTGCCTCTGAGCCATTGCCTGGCAACCAGCAGTGAGTTCAGGAAGTTACTGGTCTGAGCCAGAAAGAAGAAATAGTCTGGTACATAACACCCTGACAACAACAAATAGTAGGTTTTACACTTCAGTTTTTGTACTGGAGTTTGACTGTGGGTATAGCAGTTTAAGACATTGCATTTAATGTCTGATAAACTGCTTGTAGAATCTCCTCACTGGAGAGTTTTGTTGCACTTATGACAATAAGTATTGACATCGACGGCTTGAGTAAAACGTAATGGCCCTTAAGACCATTTCATTCCCTCAGCTGTGACCTCAGCTCTGAAGCTACACAGCTTTGTGAGTGTCTGTTATTTGATTCTCTGTAGAACAGAAGCCTTTTCAAGTCTGTACAAAAGTTTTATATCCAGACTTACTGGCTGCACATCTTACAAAAAAAGCAATGTTTTCAGACTAAAGCGACCGTGAAGTAAACTCTTGAAGTAAAACATTGAATTGTGTAATGAAGTATGATACAGAGACATGTTTGTACACTGAATAACATAGTTAAAAGCCACTTAAACATGAATTTTATGATTTAATTTAAAAATTCAGTTATTCATCTTTTTTCTTATTTTTTTTTGTTGCAATTTATAATTTTTACTTTTATTTTCTGGACACGTGCATGTCCAGCATTTCATTAATACAACAAATTAATGAGATAATAGAATTACTAATTGGCAGTGGTAGAAGAAGTATTCAGATCATTTACTTAAGTAAAAGTACTAATACCACACTGACTATACTCAAGTAAGTAAGTACAAGTAAAGTCAGACAAATGTAGTGGTGTAAAAAGTACAATATTTGCCTCTGAGATGTAGTGGAGTAGAATTATAGTAAGTTAGTTGCAAAAAATAGAAATACTCAAGTAAAGTACCTGAAATTTGTATTTAAGTACAGTATTTAATGATGATTTATTTCTTTATATATTATATAAGATGCATATTTAGTTAATAAATTCATAATTTAAATTCTTACAATACTTCAGATTTTATCCCCCTGTAGCTACTGTGGCAGCTCAGTATGGAGGAGATTTTATTTCTCCAATGAGAAAGTACCTTGTTAGTTAACTGCTGTGTGATTGGAGGAGAGATCAGCCTCCGAAAGGACCCAAACCTGTAAAAGCTTCAGACACTACAGACGTGGTTCCATACAGAGTGAAACACGCTGATGGAGGTCACTGCAGGCCTCTACTCCAATCTGAAAAAATGTAATCACAACAAGAAAACTACTCCGGTTGTACAGACAGGTTTTATAATGACTGTAGGTGAAGGAGGTTCAGAACACAGCAGGAATTGACACAAGTACTTAAATGTTTCCTTAATTAAAATCAAACAAAAAACGAGTCCGGACCAGAACAGTTTGTGAAACATCTTTATTTATTCTCCATCTGTCTCTGGAGGTCTGAATGGCACATTCAGAAGAAGGCATCCTATTAGCTGGCTGCAGGTCTGTCGAGTAGTGATCGGTCAGCTTCAGCTAAAGGGAACAAAAGTCTTGAGTGTCCAGAATCATTTTAGTCCTGTTATTACAGTTTCATTATTTTCTTGTTATGATTCAACACATGGTGCTTATATTAAATCCTTTCATCCCGAGACTTAATTATACTGTTACGTTGACATATCAGAAATAGTTTTCTCGTGATCGCAAATTTAACTGTGCTGTTATTTTCAGATGATCGATGATCAAAGGCACTTTTGTCACGTAGCAGAAGAGGTGTCCCAGAATAAGCCTGCTTGCATGTAAATATTATTACAGTGATGAACGTGTTTGTTATCCAGGGAAAATTAGATGTCATGTCACAATATCCGAAAAATAAATAATGAGTAAATTGTTCTTTCAGGATAACCGTTTTTATGAGCACCACAAAAACAGAATTTAGAGGAAATTGGTGAATGAAGTTTTGATCCTGAGATAACAGGCCTATAACTATTTTTAGCGATCATGGCGGCTCTCAGCTTCCATTAAACTGGGATCATCGGAAAAAGATGACACACTTCGATATTTTAAAGTCAGACTGAAGCTGAATTTAAACCACTCGGCATTGTTGGCCACTTTGTACTGAATTTGTGTAATTTCTCTGGTTATTTCTGTTCTTTAGAAAGATGATTCTGTTGCTGGTGACTTTCCCACACTGACCGATCCTTCTCTATATAATTCTAGGGAGCAACCAGGAAGTGTAAACACTGAGAGAAAGAAGCTGCGTTCCATTTTAGGCCCCGCCTCCTTCAAAGTCCACTTTTTAAAAAAACAATGGTGTGTACAGGTATTCTTCATCAACTTCTTAAATCGGAGATGACCAAGGTGTTAAAGTGGATCAATGAAATCGCCCCTGCAGGATGCCAGTAATGAGTCCTTAGTTTAATACTGGGATGTGTTCAAGGGGAACTGGGAAATTCTCCACTTTGCGATTGGACGAACAGCACCTGAACACACCATCTGTTCTGGTTTGTGTCGGGTACTGGTGGAACTGGTGGAACTGGTGACTCGGTTCTGAATCCTCTGTCGAGCAAACGATTTGTGGAAGACGAGGAGCAGGTTCAGGCCTCAAGGTGCGGTCACTGTCATAGGCCACGCCCCTTTTAAAGGAGATGGATCTTGAATTGGGACACAGTTACAGCGAGAGGAAGGCACCTGAGGGTCAGGTCAAGTAATCCAGGATCAGACGGTTTCTGTAGTGTGTGTGTGTGTGTGTGTGTATGCTCTTGTATGTCTATCTCTGCGAGGACCAATTTGAGTTTCCTCACCTCTTCAAAGGTTGAGGGTTCAGAACTGGTTTTAGAGTTAGTTAGAATCAGGTTTAGGTTAAGTGTAAAGGTTGGCGTTAATAAGCTGCGATGGTTAAAGTTTACTGAAGTACTTCCATTTTCCACTTTAAACTTCTACTCAACTACATTTTGGAAGCCAATATTGTACTTTTTACTCCATTACATTTGATAGGTTTAGTTACTAATTACTTTACAAATTTAGATTAATACAACATATAAATACTAATAAATTATGATATATTATTATAGGTTAAGCTACCCAGCAGTTTATAAAGTAACAAAAATTAGCTTCACCTTGACCAGCTGCAACATTAAAGTGATGAACACATTAATGCAGCAATAATTATAATCCAATAATCAAATCTATATGATTTTGAAATGGGCCATTCTGCATAATGAATACTTTTACTTTAAGTATTATAAGTATTTTGATGCTAATACTTTTGTACTTTTACTAACTAAGATTTTGAATGCAAGACTTTTACTTGTAACAGAGTATTTCTGCACTTTGGTACTGCTACTTTTCCTTAAGTAAAAGATCTCAATACTTCTTCCACCACTGGTTAGGAGCTAAGGGAAGGATTATATCTATGCGGGTCCTCGCAAGTATAGAAGTACAAACATGTATGTTAGTGTTTTTCTGTCCATGTTGGCACCACCTGGTCATCGTCCTCTTGTTGATTCTGTAGTTTTTTTTGCGAGCTGTTATGCGTCTTGTGCATGTTGTGATGTGGCGTGCAGGGATTGGTCAGCCACGGGTGCATCAGCAGCTCCGACGCCTCCAGCCTCTCTGTGGGCGACTTCCTAAGCATGCAGCCAATCAGACACTTGGCTTGCGGTGACAGCCAATCAGGCAGGCTAAAGGCCCCGCGGCGGATCTTAGCGAACAGCGCAGCGGGCTGCGTGTCCTGAAACGGGTATCGTCCAATCAGCATGGTGTACAGAGACACGCCCAGGCTCCAGATGTCTGCGGCGCGGCCCGAGTAAGACCCGTTCCCTTTGGTCAGCAGCTCGGGGCTGACGTAGGCGGGGCAGCCGTGTCTGTCCGTCAGAGAGTCGTCGCCACGGTTACCGTGCAGGAGGACGCAGTCGTTGAGGCCGAGCAGGGCGAGACGCGTCCTGCAGAAAGAAAAACACAAAGATAACGTTTTTTAATCTGCTTAATGCATCATCAGTGACAGCAGTAGTATCTGTAGTACTGGTGATAGAATAATTAGTAGTAGTAGTGTTAGAGGTAGTATTTTTTCCTTTTTTAAGGTTTAATCTATCCTACTGATACTTCTAATTATATTGCTGCTAATACTGCTGATACTACTGATGTAAGCAGTATTATTAGCGGTATCAGTAGTATCCATAGTAATTTTAGCAGTATTGGTAGTATTTTTAGCAGTATTAGTAGTATCAGGACTGTCACTTTCAGCAATATCAGAAGTATTATTGGCAGTATTAGTAGTATTTTTTTGTAGTGTTAGTGGGTAGTCAGTGTAGAATGCAGTATTGCAGTATTAGTAGTATTATCAGAGTACTTGTCAGTCTCACCTGTATTTGTCGGTGAAGACGAACCTGCGGAGCTTCAGGTCTCTCAGGACGACTCCGTGGCGATGACAGTGCGTCACGGCATTCAGCATCTGAGTGAACAGATGCCCCGCCTCCTCCTCGCCTAGACGCTTCCTGCTTCGCACGTACGCGTGCATGTCGCCATGGTGACCGGGCAGGAAAACGTACGCGCTGTCCTGGCCAATCACCACATCCAGCAGTCTGCAGATGTTGTCATGGTGACCAATCCGGGTGTAGGCAGCCAGCCGCTCCTGGTAACCACGCAGGGGAAGCACCTGTAACCATGGCAACCAGGAGGGACGGTTAGGGTAACAGCTGCTACAGCTAAAAACTGCGTTCTTCGTACATTGAGCATTTTCAGCAGTATTAGCAATATGACTAACAAGTATCAGTGCATGAGTAGTACTTTCAACAGTATTTTTCAGCATTTCCAGCAGTATGAATTGTATTTTTAGCAGTATCAGTAATATTATTAACAGTATCAGTAGTATTTTTTGCAGTATCAGTAATATTGGTAGCTCTACCTGGCAGGTGTATTGCTGCTTTGTGTGTGCGTGCTCGGCCCTGTAAGTCTCCTCCCCCTCGCAGCGTTCAAACAGGAAGTATGGTCCGACTCTGGATGGGGATTGGCTCTGGTTGGTCTTGGGGGCAGGGCTTCTGGGCCTGAGGCAAGGTGATAGGCCGGTGGCCGGAGGGTGCAGAGCCAAGCGGGCTAGTTTACATTTCGGTAAATTGCCCTGGGGCTCGTCCAATAGCCTCTTCAGGCACAGCTGAGATCTGGCTGCGGTCACGCCCATGCTCATCTGTGATTGGAGGAGATGAGTGACATCAGGTCAGGTTAATTAGTACTTACAGCTTTAAAACAAGACATTAAAACAGACGCGTGGAACTTCTCTCTCAAGCCGGTCCTTTGTGCTAAATGCTAACACATCTTACTTAAGCAATTTGGTGTTAGCATGCTAACATTTGGTAATTAGCACTAAACACAAAGTACAGCTGAGGCTGCTGGGAATGTCATGAGTTTTGCAGATATTTGGTCATAAACCAAAGCTGAGATGATGGCGCTAGATGAAAAGTTAAGCAATCACCAAAATGATTACGATTCATCCTGACATCTAATAGACGCTGAGACATTTCAGGGTAGGCTGATACCCACCCACATTTCTTTGGCCACTTGGGGGCAGCAGACACAGGTTGTGAGCACAACATTGACATATCATCACATTTTATGTTTATACAGCCAACTTGTTAGCAAAAAGTTCATTATTTACACATTCAGCAGTTACAGAGCAACATTATCATTCATTTGGAGTCGTGTTTGTGTCACCTGATGAATTTAAATCCAGTATTCACTCTCTTTCAGCTCTGTTTTTGGTCTCTACCAACTCCTGAGGGAACTATCTGGCCCTTTAGCTGCTAAATGCTCCACTTTCTTCACCAGCTAGTCGCTAACTGTGTCTGTCTGCTGTTTGGTGCAGAGCAGGTAGTTTACAGTGAGTTTCTCTGAAAACAGCGGCCTGCTGCTGCCGAAGACGACACTATGAGAGCGGTGAGAGTGAACCAAAACAGTAAAGTTGCGCCCGGGTAAACAATGCGCTGAAACTCACTATAAAGCTCTGTAAAGCCGAGAGGAGCTGCCGGTTCGAGAGATAATTCTCTGTAGATTCATCATGAGCGTCACCTTTAACATTGTTTTCACATTGTTATTATAAACACATTGATTATAGTCGCTTTAAGTCTGTCTGTCCTAACTACATGTACTGCAGATTGTTCACTGTGGACAGTTATGAGAACTTAGTTAGTTTTATTTCAAGAATGGTTCTAGTTGAAGCTCTGGACTGTTACGTGAGTTATGCTGGAGATCACTGAATAAAGTCAGGACAAACTTTAGTTTCACTTCTGGTTTCATGTCTGCCCTGCAGCGCCCTCTGCTGGTGACACCACAGCTGCGCCTCCTCCCTCCACTGAACCCTCTTCAGTAATAATTTCACATACAGTAAGGAGACTTATATTCGTATCACATCTCACTGTGTTCGGTGTCTCTGCTGCTCACATGTTACACTGTCAACGTGTCTATAGGCTTCATGATGCAACTTCCTGTAAGCTGACAGACGCTTCAGCTTTCAGATCGTTGCATCAGAGCACAACAGTTTATAGTTTAAACAGGTTTTAAATACAGTCAACACACACACACACACACACACTGTGAGAGTGAGTGTGTTTTTTTTTTAGCCTGAGGTCACCATGGTGACGTTGTGTGGAAACCTGCCGTTGGCCAACGCTGCTTTCACTCTGGTGAAACTCCCTGAGTCAGAGTGTCACCACGGCAACGTCATCCCGCGACACCCACGCGCACGCACACACACAAAGAGAAAGTGAATCTGTGCTGTTTGATGTCTCATCGTCAGCTCTCTGTGAAAGATTTCTCCATCACTTCATGTTCAGCTGCTGTTTCACAATCAGATTCTAGTGACTTCTACTGGACTCTGTTAGACTCTGAACTCTACTGATCTCTATTTATTCCTGTATCTGACTTGGACGGAGGCCTGGCTGAAAACTTTCAAATCTGCTCTCTGGACATCTTGGCACACTCATCTTAAAACTTTCAAGGGCTGCAACTAGCAATTATTTATTCAATTATTTGAGTCTTTTGATCTATACAATAATAAAACAGTGAAAAATGTACAAGATGATGTCTTGAAATATCTTGTTCTGTCCGAAACCCAAAGATATTCAGTTTACTGTCATAGAAGACAAAATAAAACTGCAAATATTCACATTTAAGAAACTAGAACAACTATTTTTAGCAGTTTTGCCCAAATAAAAAAGTACTTAAAGTCAAATCTATTATTAAAATTGCTGGTGATTGATTTTTTGTTGACTAATTGATTAATTGACTGTTTCAGCACTAAAACTCACTTTCATCCACAAGCTTTTCAACTACTTTTGGTATTTTCTTCTTCCATGTTTTAACTTACTGGCAGTATTAGCAGTATTTTTGCAGTATCGGTAGAATTTATATCAGTAGTATTTTCAGTAGTATTATTAGCAGTATCAGCAGTATTATGAAGTATCATTTTGCAGTGTCGGTGGTTTTATTAGTAGTTATCATCATCAGTGCCTGTGTTTTCTCTGCTACTGATTGTCTTCTTTTAGTCTCTTGTAAACACGGGTGGATTACTGATCGTTGACTGTTAACATGTGGCAGACCTCAGGCAGAAGTAGAGATGCCCTGATCACATTTTATTTTTATTATTCTTTTTTTTTTTTTGCTCCTAATCCTTTAATTTGAATATCTGTCATAACTTGTTTTTATTATATTTGTGTTTGTTTTCACGCTGCTCCTGCTGCAGTAAACCTACATTAAGGTTAGTAAATCTGTTTGACGGCAGATTAACTGCTTTAAAAAAACAAAACATTTGCACGGGTTGCTTGACGGTAATCTGCCCATTCTTGTAACCCTGTTTTAAATAAAGTTGAGCCTCAAGGTCCACTTACTAGCTGTTTTCCCAGGCTTTCCAACTGTCTTCATCAGCGGATGGAGTTTGCTCAGCTGCCATGGAGTCAGTCGTCTGTACTGACTTTAAACGTTTATTCTTGGCCTCGGAAGTAGTTTGACAAAACAATCCCAACTAAAGGTCCACTTGCTAGCTTTTTCCAGAACTTTCAGCTGTATAAACACAGTGTTCATCAAATCAGATCAAATTCTTTTGAAGCCATTTTAGGACAGGAAGTCCTAAAAGTTTAAACCAGTAGAGCTTCTGAGCTCACATCCTAGCAAACCCATCTCCATGACAACTGGGCAAACTCCATCCACTAATGAAAACTATGTGGTACCCCTGAAAGCTAGTAAAAGCTAGTAAGTTGACCTTGAGTCAGGGATTGTAATGTCAAACTACTGTTTTTATGGTCCAGAATGAGCTTGATGCTTAAAGTTGAGCCTGTTTTGATCATAAACTATGTTAGTTTCAGAAACTGTACTGAACGGATCTGTGTACTCAAGTACTGTACATAAGAACAACTCTGAGTTACTTGTACTTGAGTATTTCCATTTTCTGCTACATTATACATCTTCACCACATTTCAGAGGTAAATATTGCACTTTTTAACTCCACTACATTTAGATAACAAGACGACTGAACACACAAAACACGATGCTCTTAACAGATATGATCATTTCTATAGATGAGACAACAAAAAAACTACATTAAATTGTTAAAATGAGCTCCACCTCGACCAGGTTTAACATAAGGATGCTGTTTACACGTTAATCCAATATAAAATATTAATACAACACTCTGAAAGAGGCCACTCTGCATGTTGAGTACTTTAAATACACTTTGCTGGTAAAACATTTATTTTTTGGACGACCTTTGCTTGTACTATTTTTATAATTTGTTACTGAGTGGCCTACTTCCTCCACCACTGCTCTCAGGTCAGTTCCTACCTTGTGCTCTTCAGTCAGACTGGTCCGGACTGCAGGTCAACAGGAAACCAGTAGATCCAGTAGAAACCCAGTAGAGTCAGTGTGGAGCTGATGGTCGGTCTGTCTGTCTGGTGTGGAGCAGAAGTTGCTGAAGGCATAAAAATAAAAAATAAAAAAGGTTTTCTTGTGAAGTTTTGAGCTCCGACTGGAACCAGCAGCGGTGATACTGGGAGAACTGGAGCAGACTGTCCGGTGATGACGTCTTTGTGTCCTTATTGTCTCGGTTGCGCAACCTGTCGTCAGTCAGCTGTTGTTGAGCTTCTTCTTCAGTCTGAATTACATGAAATGCTGAAAATCAGCACAAAAACAAACCGAAACCGTTTAATTAAAAGAATTAAAAACTAAACTTGCGTATTTATATCCGGAGCTGAAGCGAACAAAGCCGAGTCAAACCGAGTCCTCTCGTGCGAGTTTAAAGTGAAATAATCTCCGTGTGTCGGTCTGGTTGTAGATCCAGTCTGATCCTCCGGACTCTGGTCTGCTCTGACCCTGCTCGTCTCCAGAACTTTCAGCCGGACTGAGGACCCGCACCGACTCTGGATCTGTTTGGTTTCGTTGTTTCCTCCCGCGGTGTCGTCACCCAGCGGGGGGCGGGGCCTCGATGTTGCAATCCTGAGCCGATCATTCATCATAAAACACACGAGCCCTAACAGAGCGGTTTCGATATGTTTTCTTGATGAAACATAACGAAAGCTAGTGATGGAAGAAGAACTCGGATATTGTACTTGATAATACCACAATGTAGAAATACTCTGTTGCAAGAAAGAGTCCTGCATTCAAAACGTTACTTAAGTTAAAGTACAACAAGCTTTGACATTAAAATATAGTTGTACCGAAAGTAAAAGCACTCATCATGCACAATGGCCCACTTCAGAATAATATATATATATATATATATGACATTACTGGATTATAATTATTATGTGTGCATCACTTTAATGTGGCAGCTGGGAAAGGTGGAGCTATTTTTAAGTATTTTTTTAAATACTGCTGGGTAGCTTGTGAAGTTTTAACAGAAGGAGTAATATTACATCATCTTTTATTTGTTAAATATATTTGTTATTAATCTGTATCTGCAAAGTAACTAAAGTTGTCAAATACATGTAGTGGAGTAAAAAGTACAATATTTGCCCCTGAAATGTACTTTACTTGAGTATTTTCATTTTCTGCTACTTTATACTTCTACTCCACTACAACTACCTCAAAACTGTATTTAAGTACAGTACTTGAGTAAATGTACTTAGTTATTTCCACCACTGATAGCTTCCATTACACACAATGAACACAAGTAAACACAGCCTGGGTGGAAAGATACAGACTACATTTTTACAGAAAGCTCTTTCATATAACCAAAGTTTTTGTATTTTCTTATAAAGTATTTTGAGAGGTAACGTTTGTGGATGGTTTTGTATCATCAAATAATCCCTGTGAGAGACTTTTTACCAACAAATATTGTTCCAGTAGTGAGTTATGTTAAGCAGCAGGCAACTCTCTGAAAAAGTGAGTATGTTTCTGTTGACAGAATGAGGAAGAGGGTATATATTATAAATATCATATAGGTGTCAGCAGCTGCAACAGTCAGAGATTCAATTTTACACCACAGCTGCTTGGTTTTATTATATATATATATATATATATATATATATATATATATATATATATATATATATGGAAGATTATTACATTGTATACTGATACACAATTCAAAATGACAAACTTTGTTTTAGTGTCATCAAAATTAGTTACTTGGTACATTTACTTTGCATTTCAATTGTCTCTGCGTTTGAAAGGTGATATACAAATACAGTTGCCTTGACTAATTATCACCCAGAATCCCCCTGAATACAGCATGACTTAAGTTGGCTCACAACGTAAGAACCCTAAACACATTTAGTCAACTCTAATGAAAGAAAAATTAAGCAAAGAAATCATTGAGGGGAAAAAAAAAAATAAGATGAAATAAAGTTAAACTATTAAAAGTGAAAGTAGCACCACAGACGTTGTGGTTGTCTCTGCAACTGTAAACTT
This sequence comes from Siniperca chuatsi, assembly GCF_020085105.1. Classification (NCBI taxonomy): domain Eukaryota; kingdom Metazoa; phylum Chordata; class Actinopteri; order Centrarchiformes; family Sinipercidae; genus Siniperca; species Siniperca chuatsi. The sequence continues at coordinate 7,482,606 of NC_058043.1, read as the reverse complement.
TATGACCAATCGTTTACCAATAAAAGTGGAACTTATTAACAATAGTTAATGGGTATTTGATTAGTATCTAAGATTTTGTTTTCATAATGACAACTATATTAACAGAGTTCATGTTTTCTTTTAATAAAAAGGTCTTACATCTTATTTGTACATTGATGTGAAGCGACTGCCTTTAATATGAACAAGACAAAAAATAGTTTGACTATTTGTTCATAAAAAAAAAAAACACGATTAACTATCTGTATTGTGATTAACAAATCAAATGTGTGCTTAATTTATGAGCCGTGAATAAATATGCTCATTCATATGAATTCACAGGCTACAAAGACTAAAGACGATCAGGTGAAAACATGACGTCACTGTAACTGCCGTTATGAAGCCAAACTTCACACCGAAATCAGTTCATTTCAGTGAAAACAAACAAGTAAATCTGCGCTGAGCTTATGAATTCAACTTTGGTATTTTGATGATCTATTAATCATTTAATTGCATTTCTAAAGGCAAAAATGCTAAAAAACAAAACAAAACATAAGTTTCAGCATTTCAAATCTGAGGATTTGCTTCTTTTCTGTGTTTTATATCATACTAAGATAAATATATTTGGGTTTTCGATCTATAGACCAAATGATCTATTAATCAAGAAAATAAACGGTAGATTAATCAATAATGAAAATAATCGTTAGTTGCAGGCCTAGGAGGAAGTTATTATATTAGCTGTATTAACCATTACACACCAGTATAACGCAGTAGATGGGAGGATTTCCTCTGACAGTAACGGACCAATCACAGTCTTGTTTATGAACTCATTCAGGTGGACAGCTGACCTGCAGCCACATGCTGACCTTTGACCTTAATCTGTGTTCAATCTGTGGTCGGAGGCTAAGCAGTCGTTCACCTGCTGCACTCGTTCGTCTGAGTTTGTTCCACATTCACACACACACACACACACACACACACACGTGTGACACGTTTCGGCTTTTTCTGAACTGAATCCATCCGATCAATTAATCAATGATCCATCAAACACTCATCTGTGTCCTCAGTACATCAGTATAGAGTATATTAAATGAAATACAGGTACATTCAAAGAGTTTTAGAAGAGTTATAGATTAAATAATCATCACTTTGCATTTGATCATAATTAAAACATTAGTCTTGTTTGTGTATTAAAGGGACAGTTCACCCCAAAAATGCACATTTTTCCTCTTAACCTGTAGTGTTATTCATCCATCTAGATTGTTTTGGTGTGAGTTACTCAAGATAATCCACAGATTTGTTGTGAGCAGTTTCATGTGGGAACTATCAGTAGAAAGAAAACAGTTCCCACATGAAACTGCTCACAACAACTGGAATCTTGAGAGACGTTGCTGTTGAGTTTTTCAAATTTATTTTTTGGCGCTTTGAGCACCACACGCCAAGTGCCGTATAGTCCCATTATATTCAAAAAAATGCAGACATCTCTACGGCCGACATCTCCAAAACTCAGCAACTCACACCAAAACAATCTAGATGGATAAATAGCTCTACAGGTAAGAGTAAAAATTACTTTTAAGTAAAAGTAACAATACCACAGGGTAGAAATATTCTGTTACAAGTGAAAGTCCGACATTGGAAAATCTACACGGGTAAGAGTATCAGAAGTAGAAGTTGTCTTTATGCAGATTGTCCCCTTTCAGGGTGTTAAATTTTGGACCTGAAAGAAGATCATTTTTTTTATCTTAAGATAATAATTTGTACACACAAGTTATAATCGTGTGCAACAAGATTTTCAGGGGTTTACAACTTTATCATTCTTACATGATTACACAACCAAATAGGGAAACGCAGCAAGTAGCACAGATGACAACGGAAACTGTTTCCAGGGGACACTAAAAGGTGATGCACACCGCTGGGACGCTACTTGCAGCATTTCTGTATTTGCTTGTGTTTTTGCACTTTTTCTAAATGCTGCACGTGTTGTCAAATTGGTGAAGCTGTTTTCTTAATTTGCTTGTGTTTTGTCTCTTTTGCGTGTTTTCTTAAGCTGCAGTGCGTTGAGCTCTCTGGGCCACCGTAAGTTTGCCCCCGGAAAAGACTGGAAGATCTCTGCTTGATTTGTTTAACTCAAAATAGCTTCAACTTAACTTTAGAGGTAATTTTCTTCTTTAAAAAAAAAAAAATTATTTAATGAATTTTAACATTTTTATAAAACCCATAACAAAAAAAGGAAAACGGGAAGAACGGAAAAAACAAAACTCAGTGAGGGGGCACACCAGTTAAAATAATTATTATATATCGTGTCAAATGTCCATTATTGTCCAAACAAATCACAAGAATGTAGCGTCCTCTTCCACTGTAGTGTAGGCAGTCTATTTCTCGCATTTTCTAAAGAACGATGCTCCTCTAGATCTCAGAGAGAAAGTCATCCTTTCCATTACAAAGATTTCTTTAACTCTGTCCATCCACCGCTTCAGGCTTGGAGGCTCAGGTTTGTACCAGTTCTTTGTGATTGCTTTTAGCAATAAACAGCATATTATACAGATACCAGTCTTTTTTATGAACCACATCTAGAAGTAATTTTTTTTACTCAGGAGGACTGTGGATTTCTTACAGTGTAGTCGCGTTACAGCCGGGGTGGACAGCAGGAACGATTAAAGACACTAACAACTCTTCACATGGCGTCTGGACACGTGAGGGAACCTGTCGATTAGTCCCAGACACCTGCTGCTCTACAGGAAATGAGGTCACTACTTCATTATGTAGATTTCCTGTGTGTGTGTGTGTGTGTGTGTGTGTGTGTGTGTGTGTGTGTGTGTGTGTGTGTGTAGTCAGCTCTGCTCTGAATGGACAGATTCCAAGCGACAGGTAAAGAGCCTGACTGACCTGGTTTTACACACACACACACACACACACACACACACAGCAGGTTATCTCCACATGGTTAATGTGTTTTTACGCCACATGATGAAATATTGAAGAAACAGAGGAGGAGGAACACTGTGTGTGTGTGTGTGTGTGTTGTACTGTGTGTGTGAGTGTGTTAAACTTCACTGTCTCTTTCATAACCGACGTGATGAAATCAGAGGCCAAGTGCTTGACTCAACTATGGCCTGCCACGAGAACGCACACAACACACACACACACACACACACACACACACACACACACACACATTTGTTCTCTTTCACACTGTCCTCGTTCTCAGGATTATCACCTGTACAACACCTGTGCTGCTGTGACGCTGAAGTTTTGATCTCCACCTGTCAGGCTGCGGTGTGTGAGACTGTGTGTGTGTGTGTGTGTGTGTGTGTGTGTGTTACAGCTTTAAATCCACTTCCTGTGTGTGGACCTGCAGTCTGGTCTCTCAGCTCTGCTCCTGTGGTCTCTCTGTGCTTCAGGGCATCCTGGCCTAACGTGCCTCGGGGAGCTCACGCTGAGTTTAATATTTGGCTAATAGTGGGAGCATTAAGAGACAGTTAAAGCCGCAGGCTAGTTGAGCAACACAATATCCTCGAGCGTGTTGCTCGACTGATCCGGTGCACTCAGTGATCCAAGTGCAGATTAAATCAGTTTTCTGTTGGTTATGTTACTACTAGACTGCTTGTAAACACATAGCTGTACTTCCATGTAGCCAAGCTATGCTCACCTGTTTGCAGTGGTGAAACTAAGTACTGTACATTTACTCAAGTACTGTATTTAAGTACAAATTAGACGTACTTGTACTTTACTCGAGTACCTCCATTTTATGCAGCATTACACTTCTACTCCACCTTAACTCAGAGAGAGAGAGACATTTGTCTGACAGCTTTAGTTACTTTTCAAATTACAAATTTTCATATCCTTCCTGTCCAGTGAAAACCTTGTATCTCCAAACTGAAGGATATAATGTTCCTTTATGGGTTGAGAAAATTGTCCTACTTAATTGCCCTACCGTCTAGAAACCTGGGTTGGTCTTACGGGAACTGCCCTAAAATGGCTACGTTCATACCTGAACCTTTTCAGCTGTTATAGCAAATGCCAGTTCCTATGTTGCTTATTTTAACTGTTGGCCCTCTGTTTTTCCTCAATATACATGCTTCCTCTTAGCCAGATCATCCAGAACCACGGTGTTTCCCATCACTGTTATGCAGATGACACACGGCTTTATGTTCCTCTCCAATCTAGTAACTCCAGCAGTTCAGATCATTCCCTTGCCTGCCTCAGTGATGTAAAATGCCTGGATGTCCCAAAACTTTTAAAAACTGAATGATGATAAATCTGAGGTCATAGTCTTTGGTCAAACACATGCCACCAGCCTGCTTCACAGTAAGCTTAAAAATATTAAGCAGGCTGCTAGAAACCTCATGTTAAGAATGCTGTCCGGTCTTGCTTCTTTCAGCTAAAGAAACTTTCCTGTCTCCCACTGATTTGCACAAAGTTATTCATGCTTTTATTTTTTCCTGTCTAGACAAGTGTAATGCACTTTATGCCGGTATCAGTCAGAGCTCCCTTCACCGACTCCAGCTGGTGCAGAACGCTGCTGCTCGAATTTTAGCTCCTGAGCTAGCCAACTTACACTGGCTGCCCGTTCTATTCCGTATTGATTATAACATTTTATTAATCACTTTTAAAGCTTTAAATGGCCTCACTCCAAAATTACATAAAATATTTATTGACTCCCTATGTGCCTGGGCGTTCCCTTAGACTATTCCTAGATCCCGGCTTGTGACCAAAGGTGACCGGGCCTTTGCTGTTCGAGCCCCCAGACTGTGGAGCGCTATCGAAATAAGACTAGGGCTACATCATTAGCATCTTTTACATCCTGTCTTAAAACTTTCTTTTATAGGAAGGTGTTTATGAATTCTTAAATATAAGTGACTGGGTATTATCATTCTACTCCTGGCATTTAACATTTAACTTTATTTTATTCCCCGATGTTTTATGACCCCTGTGTTGTTTTTATTTGGTTCTTCTTGATCTTCTGTTCTTTATCTGTGTTGTTTTATTGGCTGTTTTTTCCCTTTTCTGAGAAGCACCTTATAACCTTGTTAAGAAAAGAGCTATATAAAGTTGTAAAGTAGTTAAATTATTTGTTAGTTTTAGTTAGTTTAGTAAGTAAGTTTATTATTATTATTATTATTATTATTATAATAATAAGACAGGGTAGATTCATCACAGCAAAATGTGTGTTTATGTTTTGGGGTTTGTTTGGGGTTATGTTTTTTGGGTTTAGTGCTAATTAGCAAATGTTAGCATGCTAACACCCTAAACCAGATGGTGAACATGGTAAACATTATCTCAGCGTTGTCATTGTGAGCATGTTAGCATGCTGATGTTAGCGTTTAGCTCGTACAGCTTCAAAGAGCCGCTAGCATGTTTGTAGACTTTCAGCGTTCTTGATTTAGACAGATTAATTTCAGTCAGTCAAATAACAAATGTAGATGATTGAGCTCCACTGAAGCTATCAGCTTTTAAGTTATATAATTATTGGTTATTATAAGTTATCATTGTTCATTTTTCTTTGCTCTTTTTTGTGGCGCTCTCATCTCGTGAAACCTGATCTCATCTCAGCCTCTTCAGTCTCCTCTGTAATCCTCCATCACACACACACACACACACAGAGGTCACCAGGGATGATGCAAAACTGAGATAAGAAGACACTTAAATACTGTGTGTGTGTGTGTGTGTGTGTGTGTGTGTGTGTGTGTGTGTGTGTGTGTGTGTGTGTGTGTGTATGTATATGAGGGGGGTAGAGCTCTATAAACACACACACATACAGTGAGGCCAGCCTGGGATTGTCTCTGTGATGAAACCAGCAGTAATGTCTGCTGTTGGCATGACGACTCCATCCACTGTGACATGACTGTGTGTGTGTGTGTGTAATGGGGGGGGTCTGACCTTTGACCTTCTCACTGTGTCTGTTAAATAGAGTCTCAAAGTAATAATATCTTATTATATCAGTAATATAATAGAGTGTTTAAGCAGCTGATGATGATTTTTACCTTCTAGTTTTTGTTCAGTAGTTTTGTGTTTGGAGCATTTCATCAAATCTGTTTTATTGAATTCTGTTGAATCCCTTATTAAACCTATTTAACATTTTTTGCCATATATATATATATCACACATTTTGTTTGTCTTTTTTTATATTTTTACGTTTCATGTTCTGACTTCCCGTCAGTCTCTTGTTTTTCTTAAAACACCTTTTTTTAAATTCATTATTCACATCTGTGAATCCATTCACTTTATTCGACCAGCTGTATAAACAATGCATGTGCACAAAAACACTGCATACGTCGTTTCCCCACACATAGGCACGCATACTTCAGACCAGGCGGACACGTGTTTTTCTATCCGAGGGTTATACGAAAAGGTGAGAGAAATAATAAAACGTTTCCGTTTTTAAAGAATAATTTAACACCAGGCTGAAGAGCCGTGTTTTGCTGGCATCTCTGGTTGAACGTTTTAAACCTGTTTCACCTCTGACCCTGTGACATCACCCATCAGTGATGCTGGGTGATGTCACAGGGTCCTGGAGTACACCTGTACATCACTGCAGCAGGTCAGGAAAAGCAAGGTTTCGAGGGGGTGTTAAGTTACTCTTTAATGACGTGTGATTTTTGCAGTGTACAGAGAGGTAAAGGTGCATTTTTAAACTTAATGTTGATGAATTACGTCTTTGTAATCAATTTTACATTTTATTTTCCTGCGTTTATGATGTTTTGATTTTTTCCTGTATTGGAGGCTCTTTGTTTTGATATGACCGCTATAAACAAAATCATTGATTTCCTTTCTGACGTTTAAAAATGGTGATTGAAATATCACTATGAATAACCACAACCGTGCATAACAGCAGCTGTTCCTGAACTGTTGGAGAACCTCAATCGGTAAAATTGCCGTTCTTTTTTTAATGGTCAAGTCTAACGAGTGGTGGAGCGGGCGCAAGTTTCGATGTCTAAACAGTTGATTGAGGCCGTGTCTTTGTCCATTTACTGTGGGAGAGAAACTGCACATACACTCAGCTCCACAAATGGCGCACAGCTTTATAATTCTGATGAAAATAACGAGTATATGAGCAGATTTCCGGCTTTGTTAGTTTTAGTCGTGACTCTACATCTTTTTGCATCTGGCCTCTTGATTTTTCTGGCATTTGATTCCACTTTTTTGTATTTGCTTCAACTGATCAGTCCTGATGAACACGTGCAGTCAAAGAAAGAAGAGATTACAGATTTACTTCAGTCATGATTTGTCTCAAAGTCAAACAGCTTAACTGATTGTGTGTGAAATATATTCGGTGGAAAAATGGCAGGAGCCTGGATGTATTATTACACAATCACTGTGTGGAAAATGTGCCCACCTGAGAGCTCTGCCTGCGCCAGGTGAAGTTGAGGATGTTCCTTTCTTGTTTTTGTGAGTGTGATCTGTATCCGTCTTGAATCAACAGGTGTGACTCACCTGTAGCTGCAGGACTGGACTCACGAACGAAGTCAGCCTGCTGTTTTCTTAATGTAGTTGGAGATTTATAAATGAAACAAAGAATCAAACAAATCAACCTCTCAGGATCGTCTTCGTCAGTGTCTCCCCAGGTGTGTTGCATCAGCAGCTAATTAAGCACCATATGTTTTCCCCCATGTGACCCTCAAATCTCTCCCTTATTTACCAAAATGAAACACTCATCCTAACAGAACAGCGAGACTTAATGTTGATGAACATTCAGATCAGACAATGTTCTCATCTCAAATTCAGTCTGGTTTAGTAAATCTCTGGTGAGGATTTATTAAACCAGACTGACTGATGGATAAAGATCTGCTGCAGCTCAGTGAACAACCAGTGTGAGACTCGTGCAGCGTTCACATCATATGAGATGGTCGAGACAGGAAAGATTCCCATGTTAACTGCAAGCGCTCATGTCATGTAAGATATATGATTATAGAGTTTGTCATGTGAGGATTAAACACTGTGTATTGACAATATAACATCATATCCATTAAATTTGGATTTAATTACAACGAACAACAGTCTTTGGCTGATGTGAGGCATCCATATTTGTTTGTTTTTTTTCAGGCTCTTACGCATTCTTAAGCTCCAAGTCTAAGTTTCCCAGACGTCATCATGATTTGGATGTTGAAAGCTATTTACAAGTTGGAAACTCGTAATCACGATAACTCGTAATCACGATAACTCCGCAGACTTAACAGGCACGTTCACAGGAAGTCTGTGAGTGTTGAGATCTGTCCAAATCCACAATCCATCAAGTCCACAAGGAGCCTCAAACTGACTTTCGGCAAACTTCCAGAGAGTCTGCTTTGGGGTGCAGACTTCACCAGACTTCATAGCAATATGGATGTGATGATTTAAAAGAAAGCAATAAAAATTATGTATAATAATATGTATTTTTTTAACACATTTTCTTTTTTCAGTTTGATTTATTGAGTTTTTTTATGTAGTGAGGTTTAATATTGCAAACAGAGGACATGCATAGGCTGAATAAATTGGATATTTTTACTTACAATGTGTATTTGCAGCTCTTTACCAACCATATCTCTATTATACTATTTAAAGCAGCAGACCTGGTCATATCTTGCATAAACTGCCAATGTCAATACTGTTAAGAAGCGTTCAGACTTGAGTTACAGGGTGAGGAACATGCTTTAATCGGAGAAATGGCAATTTCCTGCTTCATTGACTTCTCGTGTCTGTTCAGCGCTGTGAGCAGCTGATGAATGATGTGGGTCATATGTCATAATGCTGCCCAGGTGACTGATGACCAACTAACTTTAATTTTCACTATATAACATCAGAAAGATCAGGTCTTATCTGACTGTACAGGCACTGGTCATCTCCCGCCTTGGCTGCTGTAACGCCCGTCTGGCAGGGCTCCCAGCACGCACTGTAAAACCTCTGCAGCAGCACGTCAGTCAAACAGACAGATCTCTCCTTTTCATTACTCTCCACTGGCTCCCTGTTGCTGCTCGAATTAAGTTCAGGTCACTAATGCTCGCATGGCGCTCGCATGGCACCCACCTACCCAAATTCCCTCATTGAGGTTTATGGAGACTCCTCGTTTCACTGCACTCTTCGAGTTACCGAAATCAATTCTGTCAGCAGAATCTATTTCTGTCTTCAAAAATCGCTTGAACCTACCTCTTCTTCTGAGAGTCTTACCTTATATGCTATTTCTCTTTCTATGTCTCCTATATATCCCATACATCCTTCTCCCCCCCCATGTTACATTTACGTTACTTCAAGCACCTGCAAGCATTGTGGCGCTTGTGCGTGGAACACTTAATCTCAAAGGCTTCTCCTTGATACTGTGGCTTCGATTGTACCTCATTTGTACGTCGCTTTGGACAAAAGCGTCTGCCAAATTAATTAATAGATCTAAATGTAAACAACGTGTTCAGTGTGTTTTCACATCAAGGTCTGTGGACTGGAGTCAGAACAAGTCCTCTTGGTTCTTAATAATGGAGACCTGACTCAGGACTGGCAAGGTCGAAATTATTTTGAGTCTAATCAGGTCTGGTAGGGTCCTGCAGGTCTCAGGTCTGTGTGTCAATATGTCAAATTAGATCCAAGAGGACTCTGTCAGCTCTGATCACGTGGTGTGTCATCATCATCACAAGAGAAAAATATCTCTGTTTAGTGTCACTTCAGGTCCACCTCATTCTGGATCAAGTCTAATTATCCAAGTCTCAGTTCTTGTTTTTTGAAAATTGATTAATCATGTTTTAAATCAGTTTCTCCTCTAATCACCGATACTTTAAGGAGGAGGAGAAAAGATTTTCATTAGATTTTTTTTCTATTTGTGCATTCAAACCCACCTGCTAGTTGACTGGTTCTTCCAGTTTGTATGTTGTCATGTCTGTGGGAGTTTCCTCCAACAGTCCAAACACGAAATTTCAGTACTTTTCAACCTGGCATATTTCCCATAAATGTGGCCATCATGACTCTATGGGTTGTGCTAATTTTGCACTGGCCACCTCCGTTGTAGAGATTTGGGGAAACAAGGACTCGCACTAAACAGCATATATCTGAGCAAGCTGTGCAAGCCTCCCACAGCTTTCTAAATAAACACACTTTTATATGAATCATTTCAAACGCTCGAGTCTCACCGGAATTAAACATAGAAAGTAGCCGCCTGGAATATCCATAACTGCATAGTATTGAGTATCCTCAATGGTGAGTGCAAAGTTCGCATGAATTTTCCTTTAATTGTATTTACAACCCTGAACAGGATGAGCAGGTGTACATACAGACAGAAGGATGGTTTTTGAAAAAGTCAAACTTCCAGATAAGAAAACAAAAACTTTGCTGAAACAACCTGAATTAAAAACAATCCAACATGATATAAATGATTAACATCTCAGTGTGATGTCATGCATTTGTTTTGTTCTAACATTAAAGGGATATTTCATCGCTGGAAAGATGGTCTTTTCAGAAAACTGGGCTGTCTATGCAGTAGAAAGATGCAAATATTTTTGAAATTGGTGCTACGTGACCTGAGAAAACTGAGAAAAATTGCTGTGGTATTTTGCTCAAAAGGTAGAAAACCTACAACAACCAGAATGCACTGGGCCCGTTGCCCTCCAAGGCCACTCCCACTCCCAAACTTCCCCAACTCCTACAAATAGTCGGTCAGAGCTACTAGCGTTAGCTAAACTCTGATAGCATCGCCGGATAACAAACTGGAGCAGTGTATGTGCTAAGCCTCATATTGTATTTTTTCACACTAACGTTGCCGTGCTAGTAACAAAACATTTACTCTATGTGCAGACGTCCATTTCGCTCCGCTGGCTTTGGTTGTTTTTTTCCAGTTTCTTTTCAGGATCCTGAAGTACGTCTAAAGCACTCCCCTGCCCATGTGTGGCCCAAAGCTTTGGTGTAACGCACGACTCCACTTCTGTTTCCATTGGTGCACATTTTCCGCAGCGGCACCACCAGTTGTCCCTGGCACGAGGCAGCTCTTCACCGGCTGCCAGTACTCTTGGCTGTGGCGGCCTCTTCCTCCTCCATACGCCGTAAATCCTCCACACTGTATTCTGGCTCACATAAATAGCCCCGAATGTCTTGATTCCAGCATTACACTATTCAAATCGTTTTCTTCCATATCTACAGGAACATTGCTTCTGCCAGTGGTTGTTCTAGCTAGTTGATTTTGGACAGGATGTTTTGATTTTGGAGCGGTGAGGAGCCGCACCTCTCTCTATCCAACTGTCCGTGGAGGCGGGCTTACAAAAAATGCAGAAATACAGTTTGTAGTTCGAACAACAGCCCTAGAGCCGGCAGAAGTACCGCCGGATGGCGCGAAAAACGGGGAGCTCTGGGTGCAGGCAACATGGAGGGAAGTTAACCATTGTTCATTTGCATATACTACCCACATTGTAATGATACAAGCTGGCAAAGTTTCCCTTTAATGATTCACGGGAGAACGCTGTGATAAAAGTGTATTTAATACACAATTAAATAAATGATGAATAAAATGTTTGAGCTGTCAGAATGTTGTAGATGAGAAAAAAGTTCAAAAGATGAGAAAATAAAAAGTTTATAAAAACCTAAACAATGTAAATATAGAAGAACCATCAAATATTAATGTTGTAATGTAATAGTGTGTGTGTTTGTGTGTGTGTGCGTGTGTGTGGCCGTGGTTTCATTGCTCTCCTGTGCAAGCATCAAATGCAACTTGAGGCAATACCCTACACACACACACACACACACACACACACACACACACACACACACACTCACCCATCTCTGACTGAAACAAACAAAACAAACAAACATACACACACTCCCTCCATCACCATACTGCTGCTTTCTGCCGTAACGAGGTGCAATCAACACGCAATGCTGACCAACACACACACACACACACACGAAGTCTGGTTGAAGGATGAAGTCAGCCTCTGATTGCAGAAGAGTTACAGAGTGTTGACTGGTTCCTGTGTGTGTGTGTGTGTGTGTGTGTGTGTGTGTGTGTGTGTGTGTGTGTGTGTGTGTGTGTGTGTGTGTGTGTGTGTGTGTGTGTGTTGACCTCATACTGCCATGATGTCATATCTATAGTGTAACTGCAGCAGCCGTCTTTCATGAAAGTTTCTAACATTTATGGAATAAAGTGAACTCAAAGGAAATCAAGTTTAGTTTTTTATCTATTAATTTTAACTTCAGGATAGAAGTGACAAGGAACCAAACTAAATATATAAACACAGGGCCGTAGCTACAGCGTCCTCTGTATTTTTGTGTTGGTTTTCAGAAGTCTGACATTGAACAATTAAAAGTGAATATTTAAAAGTTGATTCCAGCGTAAATATATTTAAATCTGACTTCTTTTAGGCCAACAAAAAACTTTGAACGCTCTGTCTGATTCAGATTTGTTTTCCTAACACTCTGTGGAGGGCTTTGAAACTAAATCTAAATGCTGTATGAAAAGTATGAAAACTTTAAATTATTTAAACATTTTAAAGATTTTTTTTTTTGTGTCTCGTCAAAATCTTCCTAACTTCAGTATTTGTAAAAAATATAATAAACAAATGCCAAGCACGTATTTTGCTCTTCACCGTTTCTGCATGAAACTACACACAGCCGTTTTTTCCTGCAGGCAGATAATTATTATTTTATAGACCTGCAGGAAAAATAAATAGAAATCAATTTTTTCAGCTTTCAGCTAACTCCAGGTAACATCCACAGACCAGTTAACTTTACATTGAAACACCTGGAACGCAGCAGGTTGACGTCTAATAACCCACAAACGGTGAAAATCGTATTTCGTAGTTACATTTTACAAACTCTTTACGATCTGTTGTTGCTGTCAGCTGATCATAATAAATGTCAGTAGTTTCTAGTATTATGATAAACAGTGTTGGGCAGTAATGCATTATAGCAATATGATCACTTAAAAATTAAATTTATCTAATCTAAATTAGAGTTTATGTCTGAAGTTTCTCTGCCTAACATGAGAAATGGAGGTCATGAGATAGTAGCATTTTGATTAGCTGTTGCATGAACCCAGTTGCAGTAAATATATGAACAGTTTTAAACTAATTTGCATGTAGGAGCTGATTATTAACACAAACACACTGAAGAGTTTCAGAACCATAACAAAGTTCAGCTGCATTTGTTGAAAGTTCAGTGTCAGAGGATGTTTGTGCTCTGAATTATTCATGAATAACTATTAATTAACTTTTTTAGTGTTTTTCTGTAATGAAACCAGTGCAGTTATCTCACATCTGCTGTGTGTGTGTGTGTGTGTGTGTGTGTGTGTGTGTGTTTGTGTTTGTGTGCGTCAGTGGGATCTGCACAGAATGTCAGCATGATGCAACACACACACAATCGCCAATAACCCACTACACACAGACACACACACACACACACACACTTTGGTGATGACACTCAAAGGCTCCAGAAGTGAAGTTCTCAGTCAGATCACACAGACTGTTAACGGACTCAAAATCTCTACTGTGATGTCACAACACAGGTGATTTATTGTCGTCAGATTCAGATAAACTCCGATCTGATCTGCGTGATTAACGTTCAACGTCAGTGTTTGTTTCTGTCACCAGAAATGAGTCAACAGGACTGAATGAGATGTGAAGAGGAGCGACTTCCAGCCACCAGAGGGAGACAAACTCCACCAGCTCATCTGGTCTGCTCTCTGTTATTTACATGTCTCTCTCTCTCGCTACAGAAAGCTACTGCATTTACTTCTGGTTTTTAAAACCTTTCATAAAAATGTGAAAAAGCAGTTGACATTAAAAAATGTTACAATGCCGCCAAATTTACTAAATTCAGTGAGATAAACCTGGAGGACACTCTGGACTACAAAGTATCTCCACAAACATGTCCTCACTCTTTAAAAATATCCTCACTTTACTGAAATGTCCTTACTGTTTGTCGCATTGCCTGATGTTGCTTTTGTTGTGTATTTGGTTCCTAAGTAATCAGAAATCAGTTGCACTTTTCTCAAAATATCATAATTTACTACAATAATGACTATTCAGATGTTACATAGTGATAAGTGGGTAACACTTTATTTGAAGGTGGGTTCATAAGACTGACATGACAGCTGTCATGAACATGAAGCAGTCTTTATGAAGGTTTATGACTGTTGTCATTAAGTGTCATTCTGTTATGTCACTTTTGTTTGAGATGTCTTTGTTATGACAACTTGACATTAACCAAGAAAACATAACCTGTTATAAACATGCCATAGCAGGCCTAATTATCCAACTTAAAGAAACTATTTAGCTTTATGTGTTAATATTACATTATACTGACATATACGCTTGGTTTTGACAACGACTGTCATGAGACCAATATATTTGTGTCATGAATAATTCCCTTGACCCCTTGAAAAGTGGAACCATTTGGACTTGTCATAAAGATGTCAGTAATGTTTTGAGGGCAGTTTGATGACAGAGTACAGCACCGAGGTGATTTATGCTGTTTCCTGATGGACAGATAGCTTTACTTGTTGCTAAAGTAACGTTAGCTAACCTGACCACATTGGTGGTGGTTGAGGTGAGTTTTC